>NW_009233839.1:0-14768 GCF_000690835.1 Fulmarus glacialis | reverse complement strand
CTGCAGCAGCATCGACCCAGGGACAGTGCATCCCTCCGTCTCAGCCGTGTTTCTCTGGCAGCAGCACACACGCCTTGCTGTAGTCACACCTTGCTGTTTCATGCAGTCTTTCACAGACACTGTAGCAGTTCCTCATCCTTCAGCGGTTCCCTTCATTAGAAATGGTCTGTGGGAGCAGACCAAGGCCTCCTGTGATGGTTAATTCTGTGGGAATGCAGCTGATGCCTTTGCTATGACAGAAATCGCATGCCTTAGGGCTCTGGTCAGATTACTCATATTATTGGCCCAAAAGGATGATGCAAAATAACACCCACAGCTTTAAGTTCTTTTCCCTGTGGGGTGACTTACAGCAATTGAGAGGAGCCTAGAATCTTGTTCCCCCAGAAAAGCCCAGCAAATGAGTCATAAAAACGTCTAGCAAAAAAGTACAAAGAATATATATTGTCGTGCAGGATTAATATCTTTTCATCTTTGGGTTACGGAGAATTCACATAACATGGTAGACCTATGGGTAATAATGGCAAGGCTCATTTTGTGGCATTGCTTAAAATTATTGCTGTATTTCCACCAAGATTATCTACTTGCATAGGTAAAGAATGTAGGTACAAAATGTCTAGGCTTAATTTTCAACAAAACACGAGAGAGAGAGAGACTGAAAATATGTTCCTTCACAGGCAAGTGTGGATACATCAGAGCCTTTGGGTCTTTCTTTAAGTCTTGTATTCTGGTATAGAAATGTCTTTTCAAGCCTGTTCTAAAACCACTAAAACTTAAAGCTGGCTTGCAAAGAGATTTTGCTCCGTCGGCTTCTGCACAATAGTGGTTCAGTGTACTTGTAGATACGGAGGCTCTGTTAAACTAAGTGAAACAGACTAAGTTTGTCTTTCCAGAAAAGTAGATTTCTGAGAAATGGCTGTTACTTTTTTTAGTCAATGGAAATTTTTAAGTGAATTTCAGTACATGGCTGCAGCAAACATATGGACCAGCAGATGATTAATATGGGCATACAGAAATTCTCAAGAAATCTCTATTGCTTTGATAGATGAAAATGACTGCCCGTGAGCACTAGGCTCTATTCTGTGCTAAAATAATTAAAAAAAAGAAGTCAGTTTGCAGGAATAAAGTGTGTTAGCCCTAAAAGCTGTAACTGTTGATGTGCACAGCCTTAGCATTAACCTTATTGATTTCAGCCTGGAGAAGTTTAGGCCTTGCTTGAAAGGTAAAATAGCACAGATGTATGCTGTTGATGACCAAGATACACGTCTAAATCATTTCTATTGATGTTTGATTTTTTCCAAAGGACTAAAACCCACCTAAATTGTTTTCTAGTGATAGTTTAAACTTTTGACATTTGCAGATTACTCTTCACATGTACAAACAGTAATTCTGCCCTCATTTTCCTATTCATTTCATTGAAGAATTATTAGATGTGGTCCACAGCATGATTCCTTACATATTTATCTTTGCGGCACCAAGCAGAAGGGCCACCATTTTCATTTAGTGTGCAATGTTCTATGTTCCTGTGTCTCTCTGGGCCGTAACATAAATACAAGCTACAAGTTAGTAGCTGTATCTCAGGAGCTCATTGTATTTTTCTTTACGTTCTTTTCAGTGGAAACACTGGTCTACATGCAGCAGTGTTGCATTAAATAGCTCTTTAAAATAGGCCTCACTTAATGGTTCATACTGGAAGAAACATTTTGATACAATAGTAATTAGCACTGGAGCAGATTAAATGCTTGTGTCTTTAGTGTTAGAAGTCACTTTCAAAATTTTGGATTTTGTCAGCTGATATATCCAGGGACGTTAAAGAGTAGATGGACTCTTTAGCTACCCATATTCAGTTATTCTCTATAAGTACAATTTTATTTTCCTTTTTATGATGTCTGATGTCACATCTGATGTTTTCTTCAAAACTGCGATTTAACAGAAAGGTGATAATGTAAACATGTCAAAATATATCACGAGGAGATGTATTTTTGTTATTGTTGTGACTCAAAATATCTGTTCCTACTCACTTCATATGAGAAATTTG
The DNA here is from genome assembly GCF_000690835.1 of Fulmarus glacialis. NCBI lineage: Eukaryota > Metazoa > Chordata > Aves > Procellariiformes > Procellariidae > Fulmarus > Fulmarus glacialis. Next base: position 12,733 of record NW_009233839.1, on the reverse strand, counting down.
CTAATAGTGAAAAGTTGCAAAATTGCAGAATTTGAACAAAAGATAAAGTAATAAAACTGACAAGCTTACTACAACAGCAAACACCAAAAAGAGACGGATGTTGGTTTTGTCTTATCTCTGCTTGTGGCATATCTGTTCTTCTGTGTTTACAGACTCAATAACAGCTGAGTGGAGGTCTGTGATTTTTATTCCTCTGAGCTATGATTATGTTAGCATGGGAGTGCCTTTTGTTAGCCAAATCCACATCTTAGTGTTGGTGGAAGGGAGCTGGCCTGTTTGCTTGTCTTTCTTGTTTTAAAGGACTGAAATATTCTGCTCTGTTCTTTGCTCTAGAGAGTGCCGTGTTCACATTATTATGGACCTGAGCCTTTTAGACATGCACTGATGTTCATTGAGGCATCATGTTGTACGTTTTCAAATACAATGATCTTACATGCCCCATTCAAGACATTCATGATTCTTTTTTCAAAAGTGGAGCAACATTTCTATTCATTTAATTTAGACAGGAGAAAGTTAAGAGCTTCTGAAAATCAGATATGAATAATTTCAGCTTGGAAAGTCAAAATGAATGTTCACTGTTAAAATTCATCTGATTATTATGGACACAAATGGTTGAATACATTTTTTCAATTGTCATAAAAGTTGTGTGTGTTAACTTAGAATCTCCTCTGTGTATTACAACACCAAATAAACAGCAGAGTAAATAGAGCAGAGACAAAGTGAACTAAGAACGAATGATTATTATATAAAACATTATAGAAAATTACACCAGAACTCTTACAGTTAACTAGCTGATATTATATATTTAACCGATAGTTTAAAATGACTGCAATACTCTATAAAATATTAAAGGAAAGTCTCCATTTAAGAAGATGAACCTGTAAATGAAATGCAAATCAGGCTGATAGTAGTTGATTATTTCTGGGTTGCTACTATGTGATTAGATTTCAAACTTGTTATTGTTTTTCATTTGTATCTCTGAAATAAAATGCAAAATGTTTAAAGAAAAATAGTATGTCCTTATTAATGTCCCGGTTTGATAGCCTCCATATCATGTATCCCCAATTTATTGTTAATATTGATCAAGGGGCCCTTTCAACACTTGCTCATTGGGTTCTCAAATGAATTTGGCATTTTGAAGTCTCATGGTAAGCTACATATTAACGGTACAAAGAAGGAGCCGCACATACTGCAGGGCCTTGGAAAACATAAAACAATGCTCTTAGCTTTTATCTTTGGATGAAATAGTCTCCTTGATAGCAGATGACAGAACAGGGAGCAGGGCTCATCGTTCCCCATAATGAACCTGCATTCTCCAGATGTGCCCTGCTGTTGGGAGCATTTGATTGCCTGAGATTTCCAAGCCCAGCAATCAGACTCCAGGAGGACAGTCTGCTTACAAAGCAGGCAGTTTGAAAAAGTGTGGCAATGGTAAAACTAAGTAAATCATACGCACAATGCTGCATCGTATATGTATATTGGATATATGCTATCTGATCCAGATAATGGTGCTTAATATTTTCCCTTATTACACTTGTCTTTCCTTGCGCACTGAATGATTTTTTTAAAAAAATCAACTTTCTAAAATATATCTAACTAGGATGCAGATATATTAAAATATTTTAGGTCAAAATATCAAGTAAATAAAATACTGCCCACTAACCTCTTTAAAGAAACCACACCTACTTGTGTAACTCAATAGGAGAGCAGTTTTCCTGTACGAAAGCTGCTTTCCCAGCTAATGTCTGTTGGGAGAGCAGATTTCTTTGCCAAGGCACTCTCTCTCTAAAATATTTAATTACATTTTTATGTCTGAATTTATAAACCTTTAATTATAGAATCATAGAATAGAATCATAGAATAGTTTGGGTTGGAAGGGACCTTTAAAGGCCATTTAGTCCAACCCCCCTGCCTTGGGCAGGGACATCTTCAACTAGATCAGGTTGCTCAGAGCCCCGTCCAACCTGACCTTGAATGTTTCCAGGGATGGGGCAGCTACCACCTCTCTGGGCAACCTGTGCCAGTGTTTCACCACCCTTGTAAAAAAGTTCTTCCTTACACCTAGTCTGAAACTACCCTCTTTTAATTTAAAACCATTCCCCCTTGTCCTGTCGCAACAGGCCCTGCTAAAAAGTCTGTCCCCATCTTTCTTATAAGCCCCCTTTAAGTACTGAAAGGCTGCAATAAGGCTTCCCCAGAGCCTTCTCTTCTCCAGGCTGAATAACCCAATCTCTCAGCCTTTCTTCATAGGAGAGGTGTTCAACCCCCTTGATCATTTTCATGGCCCTCCTCTAGACCCACTCCAACATGTCCATGCCTTTCTTGGCTGAGGACCCCAGAGCTGGATGCAGTACTGCAGGTGGGGTCTCCCCAGAGCAGAGCAGAGGGGCAGAATCACCTCCCTCGACCTGCTGGCCACGCTGCTTTTGATGCAGCCCAGGATACGGTTGGCCTTCTGGGCTGCGAGCCCACATTGCTGGCTCATGTCCAGCTTTTCATCCACCAGTACTCCCAAGCCCTTCTGGGCAGGGCTGCTCTCAATCCCTTCATCCCCCAGCCTGCATTGATACCGGGGGTTAAATCATATTGAAAATTCTTGCACATAAAACTGTTCCCTGTACTTGTAAAACATTGCAGCTGTAAAATATTTATTAATAGATATTATTAACTTTTTTGTAAACTGCAATTTCTCTAATTGTGCCAGGAGTACTGAACATCCTTACTTTGCTCTTAAAGATTCATTAAAGAGTCTTTAAAAAAATAATCAATTTTTTTTGGAGTGCAGTAAATGAGATACAAAGTTTGTCATCACTGATCACAGGATGGCAAGCCCAGATTTTAAAAATTTTCTTCTGCAATTGCAGTCCACAAGATGGCAATCTTGGACTAAGAGTGCCTCCACAAATTATTCTGTTAATAGTCTTGCTGCTGTTTGCAACTTCGGGAGCAGGTTTGAGGCGTGGTGTGCTGTGCTCATGGCTGGGGCTGCACTGCAAGCGACCCCGAGGGACTTTCAGATGGGCCCCTGTAGCCTCCAAATCGGCAGCTCAAGTAATGCAAAAACACGCTCCTTTGCTTTAACCAGTTGTCAGTAATATTCATTCTAGTTCAAGCAGCCAGTTTTGAAACAAATTTTTTAGAAGTATAAAGACTGTTTAGTAGTATAAATACCTCTTCATAGCTTCTGTACTTTTAAGCAAACAAAAGCCTCAAACACAACCATATACTGGCATTATCTGCTGGATGTAAATGTTACCTCACCCTGTCCCTACCACAGCATTAAAACCTCTGACAACCTTTTTAAAAACATATATCCTCTCAGCAAGTTATGAATTTGGAAGTACTGTTGCTTCTTTTTACAAGTGGTCTTTCTCTCTCAGGAAGGCTTAGGACGGATCCATACGGAGACAGGTTTTTTGCAGACTTTCATCATGTACAGGTCCACCTGTCCAGCTGTGTTTCTCAGAGGATGTAAGGGAAGAAACACCTAACAAGTCACTGCCCTGGTGGTGGGCAGGCCTTCCTCCGGTCTTGTGGAAATGGCCGAGGAGTAGGCAGAAGCACCAATTCATATATATCATAGTCTTCACAAACAAGAAATTCAGGCATTTTTATACTGCAGACCCCTGTATCACTCAAACGGCTCTGCACTGGGTAAGCTCTGCAGCGTAAACAGCAGCATGGTTGCCCACAGCTGTTAGGTACCTAGCAGTTTAAAGAATGAGGATACACGGACTAAAGGGTCTAAATCCCACCAAAGCTTCACTTAGGATGCACTTTTGGACTAACCAAAGTTGTAGCAGTCTGCGGTAGAGCTGTACTAACTTTATGTGAGACCATCAGTATTAGCAAGTCACCACAGTTGTAGCTTCTCAACTTTGTAAACTTGTGTGACTCTATTGAATTCAGCGTTATCACCGAGGTGTACACCCTGGAATGGGTTGCTCATCTATCTCATGGGGCACTCAAGGATTTAAAGGCATTATGCCAATTTTAAGATTAGGCTATATAACACGGTGTAGTTGGTAGTGTAGTCCTAGGGGACAGTTCAGCCTCCTTGTAAATGGTTTCACAAATGGGCAGCAGGAGGCCCTTAGAAGGTGTTTGGAGGAGACCATGCGGAACAAGAGTGTTGGAGTGCGGAGCCATGTGTCGGCCCTGGAGTTCTGGTTGTCTAGTTGTTTCCTCCAGCTTAAAATACGATTTCAAAACCTGGACAATGACAAACCCTCATTTGCTAGCCTTAGTAAAGAAAAAAAAAAAAAAATTAATTTATTTGCATTCATTCAATGAACAAGCTGTACCTACTCATTACTGTTCAGGGCATCTCAACTTGCCAAGGCTTGAATTTGGGGTATGGAAATGACAAAATCCCAGAATTAAGTATGAAAAGGAAATTATCTGGGAGAAAGCCAACAAAAATAAGATGAATAACTTTCTCTTTTCTTGCATTAGATTTTATTTATATTTTCTGAGTTACTGAAGGCTTCTGAGGATCAAAAAGAGGTGCTACTACCTTTCTTTAAAGCGTGAAACATACAGAGACCTTTGTGACTTGTTTCTCACCAGGCTTAGTTAAAAGAATAAAGATTGGTGGGAATCAAAATGAAGAAATCCAGATTGCTCTTCCATGTCCTTCAGAAAAGGGGACAAAAGCTAAGGTAGCCATAGCTGAAGCGTTCCTCTGTGCAAATGGACAACAGCTCATCTGGGCAGCTGTAGTCTCGGTTTTGTCCAGAAAATAGAGGTGTAGGCAGCCTGGCAGGAGTGGATGCTATCACGTAGCTATAGGAAATTGCCATCAGCCTGACCCCCTCTGATGTAATTGCTTTCCTGGTTTCTCCTCCTTTCAAGTTTTGATCTACGTTAGTCTTACTCAGAAGTATGGGACTGTACTTCCTTAAGCTGTACCACTTTTTGATATCACATTTCTAATTTCTCTAGATTCCTTTGTTTTATTTCTCAAACTTCCTTCTATTAGCATCATGTTTTCCTCCTGCTTTCCAGATCTGACAGGGAAAATTTAAACAAAACTGGATCTTCAATACTTTTGCCACAAATCAAAACTTTGATATTTATCACTGATATGTATTTATGGCTATTCAGATAGTTTTTACTTTGTACGATTGTGTTTATTACTATTCCAATTGAAATTAATTTTGGAGATACTAAGGCTTTATGAGACATTACACAAAGTGTTTTAATAAATCTATCTCACCTCTATTCATCACCTGCAATATTTTTTTGATTATGCATGTGTAAGAAAAATCGTATTTTGCACATTTCAGCTAGTACTTCTGGGAAAAAAAAAGGAGCTTACCATAATGCAATATTACTGAATTATAGTGTCTTCCACTGACAGAGTTGACTGTGAAATGAATTTAGAATAGTCTACAATAATTATCCCTTAGTATCTCATGCTTATTAAAGAAAGTTCTGATTCAGAAATGCTAGTAGGAAGGTTAGACCTGATCCTCACAACAAAAAAGGTAATCTAAACACTAAGAAAACCTACCTATGTAATTTCTCATTTTATCTCTAATGCCAGCAAAAAACAACAGCACACCTGCATAACAGTGTAGAAAGGTGACAGAAAAATGAAAGGTCTCATCTAAGTCTTGTTACGTAATGGGGAGTTTTTCAATTGCTTTTAATAAGAGAGAGATCAGGTCTTGAGAATGTAAACAGTCAACAGTTATCTGTGTTATTTGCTTTGATTCTTAAAAGGTCCCAGCAGGAGCTCTTTTTTAGTCCAAACTGCCTGAAGAAACATTATAGTGTGTATGAGCAGTTTCTTCTCTTCTTTTACCATTTCTGATAATCTTGTGCACACTGGTAGTTTTTATTTCTACATTTAAAGCTGTATTATTTGCAGAATAATTAAAATGAGAATGTTTTTCTGCAGTAAACACATGCATGATCAATATTATCTTTTTATTTATTGCATACACTAAGAAGCATAAGATAAATTATCCTTAAAATAAAAAAACAAATTAAAAGAGAAATCACTTCAGAGGGCATGAACCTCCTAATTGACTGTTTGGATTTGTAGGTTATCACAAGAAAAGCATTATAGAAAGTATTATAATCTTTTTTTTTAAAAAAAAGCTTTTCTAAAATTAATTACTGTGTAAAAAACCTATTACATTGCAAACTGAGATTTGTACAAGAAGAGCATGGAAAACATTTGTTCTTCCAAACCCAAACTGCAATACCACTTTGTTTTACTTTGAGGGAAGCAGAGTTGGATGCAGTTGGATGTTCATACTGCACTGCTGCTCCAAAGTGTCTCTTGGCAGTTCTTCCTTTCAGGGCCTTGGTTCCCACTGTTAAGCTGTGGGAGGTTTCTCTAGGCAAGGAGGAAAGGGGAAAAAAAAGAACATTTAGTCAAAGTTTTGTTTTGTTTTGTTTTGTTTCTCTCAAAGCTTATTGCCTTTGTCTTCACAAACTAAAACAAATTAAAAATGGTGATAAGTGATAATCGTTCTTGTAGGCTGTGTCCAGAAGCCTCCCTGGTGCCTGGCTCTTTTGCGTTTGCCAGATGGGTGTTGCACAGTCGCTGAAATGGTGTGCTGGTAAGGAGGGGGCACACTGCCCGTGTGTGTGCCCCCAGTGCGACTCCCAGCCGGGGCAGGTGCTGAGCCCGCAGGAACCTGCGCTTGTGCCATCCTGAGAGTGGCTTTTGCTAGGGGGCTGTCAGCCCCCCATGGTGGCTGGGCAGCACATGGACCCTGAGGGGCTGTGGTGCTTCTGGTTTCCAAACCCTTCCTGCAATTCGCCTCATCCCGCAGGGCTGAACTACCCCCACAGAAGGAGTTACCTTACTCACGTTTGGTATTCTTGCTTCTAATAATCTGCAAACCCTGGAGAGTGTAAATGTTGGTATCACCTGATGAGTTCACCGTATGGAAACAGTGGAGCAGCTCCCTTTCAGGACCACAGCTGAGTCAGGATCTGGTGACAGGGTCTCATCAAACGGAGGACAGAAGCTGGCACTCCTTTTACTCCCAAGCAGAGTGGGAGCTGTCCCTGGGCCATGGGCTCCTGGCACACTGGAGACCCTCCGATGGCAGGTGTGAGCTCATGCCAATGCATGAGTTTGCCCCAGAGGGTAGGTGCTCCTCCGACCTGAGAAGTGACTACGGTTGGTCAGTCATGCAGCCCCTCTCCTGTCCCGTACGTCAGAGTTTTATCGACCTCCTGTCATTGGCACTGCTAGTCCTTCAAAACAGGGCTCGGGCTCATTGGTGGGGCAGCTTGTTCAGCTCCTGCCCCAGCTGTGGCTGCTTTTGGAAGAAGTTATGAATTATTGACATGGTAGGTCTCATAAGCATTTATTCCTTGTTAAAAATAGAGGCCATTAATACACTTTCCAATTAAAAGGGTTTGGTTTTTTTTTTGTCCTGTCAGGAATGCTTCTTGCCAACTGCCAGTGTCATGCTCAGTTAAATCATCTGTGAGGATTTGTTACATTATTTACACTGGAATAAATTGTATTACTTTCATCCAACTTTGGCTAATCAGCTGTTGCTATGATGTTGCACTGGGTTACACAGCCTGGAGAACTGCATGCCAGTTTGGCGCTAGGGTCTCTGGCTTTCCAAATCGGAGCCTGTCACTACGATCACTCTGAAAGGACAAGGATTGATTCGTTTTCTCTGAGGCATTAGCTCATTACATGATGATACAATCTAGCAGGTAGATGAATACATTCTGAGCTTTTATCTGGGGCTTTTGGGAACCTTAGTGCTCCCTCCTGCCCCTGAACCCTAACACTTGGCTCGTTTTCAAAAGCAGCTCACCCCGATTCATCCAAAACCCTTCTTCAGTTTCTTCATTTGTGAAATGGGACTAACAGCTGCATTGCCAGTCTCAAAAGCTGAAATATGATGAACAGCGTTCCAGAATATTACCAGTTTGTTTTCAATATTCAGAGGTTTTGTGGGGGTTTTTGTGTGTTGGTTTTTTTTTTTTTTTTTTTTTAATTTACTGTGTAAACTTTTAATACCATTACAGTATTAGAGGCATATTTTTGTGCTTTTTGCTGTAGCTGTAAAAGCTAGAACCTTCCTTGAAAATAAGAAATCAAGACTGGATAGTTTCATATATTCACAATATTGTACCAGTAAGGTGCTGAAAAAAATCCAGCAATTTTAAGAAGAAGATAACCTGCAAAGCTATCTGAGAAATAGCCTGCAAGAATGAAATTAATTATTATTTATAGATAAATTAGCAAGGTGCCAATCATGATAGTTTTAATTTGGCTCCCAAAGAATATAAATCGTACCCTTTACATATAATATGGAAATACTTTAGTGTTTTTAATATTTCAGGCAGCCTAGAATCAACTGAAAAAAACTTCTCCTGAGGGATGCAGAATCTGCTGTGGCAAAACATATTCAACTGGTTTCAATAACATAATTCTGTTGGCTGCAGCAGAGTCTTTAGATTGATTCTGGCTTGGGATCTGGCCCAAAATGAAGAGGACTCATCCCAAATTAATCTGCTCTCTCAGATACTCTATTTCTGAGGTCTTCACTTTCCCCAGTGAAGGTCAGGGCAGTAGGAGGTAAAACACTGGTGTGATTAATATTCCCCTCATCTGCCTGGAGCTGAATGCCTAGTGCAGAAAGCCAGCTGACCAGAGGGCTGTGTTATGGAAGGTGATGCATTCGTATAGCTAAAAGCACAAAGACATTAGTGAGCAAACTTTTTGGTTGTAAAGAATAAGGTCTAGGTCTCAGCCTAGTATATCAAATTGTTATAGTTGCACCTTACTCAAAGATAGAGGGAAATTGGCTTGAAGATTTTTTCGGTCACAATGAAATGTTGCCATATTTCAACACTAAAAAAGAAAAGCACCACAGGAATTTGTTTAGTAAAATCATTAGAATTTGTGATTTTTTTGTCTGTAGAAAATGTTTAGAATGGGAAGATTTTCAGCATTGGAGGTAATACCGTTAGTAGGTCCACAGGAATGTTAGGAAAATGAGCTGCAAGACTTATGTTCAGAATCTAAATTTATATGGTTTACTGGGTAAAAAAAGAAAAAGGTTACATGGGACAGGGAATAAGTTCATATACCATTTCTGTGATTCAATAGCATACGAAATATTCTGCAGTGGCCTTGGAAATGCCAAGACACCATAGTGCAGAGAAAGTCTCATTCTGTTTTTTTCTGATGAAGGCTGCCTTTATTTCAGTCTGTGTACACATTGAGTGCTCCACTGCCACTGAACAACTAATGATGTGTTGAGAGACAGCAGTCATCTCTCTTAGATGCTTCAGATTAACTTATTTCTTTCAGTGAAGTTTTTGATGAAAAAGAATCATCCTCAATTTTTCATTTAATGAAGAAAATGTTAAATATTTTAAGCAGCTTGTAAAATACTATAAACAGATATAAAATTTAAAGGTGAACTTACTCAGTATTAACTTGTCTATTTTATTTTTTCCCCTGTTTCTATTTCATAGGCTAATCAGTTTATCATCTTAGTCAAAATGTCAGAATTCCTACAGAATGGAAAGTTTCCAGTTCATGTGAGTAGCAGTTATTTTCCATTAAAAAATCTCAGGTAAAGGGAAATTTGACCTAGGAAGTCTGGAGAATAGCTGAATTATATCTCGCTGCCAGCTTCTCTTCTTCCTTGTCTGATTGGGGGAAGGTTTAAGTCTGCTACACAGAATGAAGCATTTTTTGTAGGAAAGAATATTTACTAAAAAGTAATATTTTCCCAGCTAAAGTCACTGCTGTTAAGGTCAGCGCATAAAACAGATTAATAATATTTTGATCTGTTCTTTTCCTGGAATCTCAAAGCAGAAGTCATTATGTTTGGAGAACAGGAATAGAGATAGTCTCTGGTGTAAGACAGTGCTTTTGCACACTGGAGGTCAGTGACAGCAGGCTGTTATGGGTTTCCTAAAGAATAATGACTTGTGTTACTATTAGACTGAGAGAGGGTAGGACCAGGGTTTGTGGCGCTCCATCACTGACAAACCTCATGCCTCAAAAGTCACCAGTGACAGCCCTCACTCCTCCATACCCTCCTGCATTACCAGAATGAAAAGACAAAAGAAAGAGCCTTAGCACTGAACCCATTTAAGTCATGAAGAAGGATAGAAGCTCGATCACCTCCCTGAAATCTTCGGGCACGAAGTGGCATGCAATGTAAATTATAGAAGGACTCAAGGTATGAATAAACATCAGTTGTGACCACAGTGAGCAAACAGTCTTTAATTAAATATCTGGAAAAACAAAATGTGTATTAAGAAGGTTGCTCTGAGATCCTGTTTCTTCACATTCCAATTGCTTGAGAGGTGTTTTTCTGCTGCTAGAGGCGTCTTCCCCATTTTGAGTTTACGTTAAAGCAAAAATAATGAGCAAGGATATTGTTAAATAATGCATCACTGAAATTCACTAAATGGTTTTTTAGACGTTGACTCCAGTTGTAAGAAAATCACTGGTTTTTTTTAATGGTTGGGTATATGTTAATGACCTTGGTCATGTTATTAGTCATTTTGAAATGTAAAGCACCAAAGCTGATTTAAGAAAATACTTAGTGTTGTAATTGTCTATCCTCTTTATAATGATGATGTTAACCTGAGATTTCAGCCCCAAAGCTTGCCAGACCTATTTATATGTTTACTTACCCCAAGGTACTAGCCATGAAAATCCTTGAAAAAACACCATCATTAGCTCCCAATTAAAGAGCAAAATTATGCTAATAAGGCCAGGAGTTGCTTTTTAATGCTAGGAAAAGGAAAAACATTTAATGACTGTATTTCTGGAAACCTTTTGATGTTTGTGATAATTAGTTCAGTCCAGCTACTAAATTAAGGGCAGTTTAAGTATTACACAGACATTTGAAGGTTGCTATAGTCAGAGAAGACCTTTTGCAATCCTCTGGCAGTGAATGGCATCTTATCCTCCAATATTCAGATTTAGTCAAAGAACTTCAGCAATGGAAAACCTACTCAAGGATTCTATTTGGTTTTTTTGGATGCTTCTTATAAATTTTAGATGAGGAAAACATAAACCAAAATATTTGAAATGGCATCTGTATAGCTGCAAAAAGTTATAGTTCCTACATTCAAGATGATTGTTATCATCAGAGCAGTCCACTGAAGAATCTATAGTACCTCATTCTTAAATATATTCAGTCACAAGGAGTTTATGACTTATTTCAACCACAATACATTTCTGAACCATCCTAGTAGTGTGCAAATACCTCTCTGTGCTAAGTGACTTCATGCGTCTGATGCTAGTTTCAGAGGGCAAGCAAATATACATTTTTGAATAGTCTAGATTAGCTTTTGATCTTTTCTCAGGGCAGTTCAAAGGGACAAAATGCTCCATTATGTAAGTACCTAAGAGTTTGCTGTTGCAGAGGTGATGTGGTGGAGTACTAAGAAACTGTATCGAGAGGGTACTGTACTTTCCAGTCCCTGGCTGGTCCTACAATCCAGAGGACGGGCTGGTACAAAGTGGTGCAGATTATGGGTTAAATTGCTTTACATTGTATTAACGTCTCTGTGTCCCTGTGGCAGACATTGGTCAAGAAGGCTTGCAGATCCTTGTCCCACCTTTTTCAGTGAAGACCAGGGGCAACTTCGATGATCTGTTGCACACCTAACTCACTTTTCCACCTGATATACCTACGCACAACAGATGTAAATATAAATAATGAGACTTTTTTTTTTTAATATGAAAAGCTGATTTTTGTTATAATTGAGGATTTTCTTCTGGTTGGGTAAGTGGGCATTTCAGTTGCTCTCCCCCTCCTGTCTGAGTTCCCAACACAGTCAGCAGGTCTTCTGTATTTTGTGCTCTCCCCCTCCTGTCTGAGTTCCCAACACAGTCAGCAGGTCTTCTGTATCCTCTCCTCTCCTCTCCTCTCCTCTCTCATTTTCTCTTCAACTCATCTAAATGTATTTCTATTTTTCTTTTTTCTTTTTCTTTTTTGTCTTTGACTTATTATGTTAATTCTTCATGGAAACACCTGAAGTGAAACATTTACTGAAGTCAGAGCTGTTGAAGAATGCATTGATATGGACCCACCACAGATACCTCTTAACCCCTACAGATCAGATTCCTTTGGGATCTATATAATACAGTCCCTAAAACACTGTTAAAAGCATATAAAACTGTGTGGCCTATATCAAAATATAAAGTGGTGTAAATGCCATCACTACTGTAAGGCATTTGGATATTATGGTAAGGAAAGCTGCAACAAATTTGGTTGTACATTTGTCAGAATATGCCATGATGTATTTTTGGTCTAAGAAGCAGGACTGAGCTAAAACATCCTACTGACCTTGTGGCGAGCTAAACAAATCAAAGGGATGAAAATGTAAAAAATGCAACATTTCAAGTAATAAGCATATGTCTCTGTGGTCATGGACAAAATGACAAACACATCTAAAGATGCTTAAATAAATGTCAAGAAAATTCTGCTCAGCTGTGTTTGTGCATAACCCTGAACTAAGGCGGCTGCTGCTTCCCCACAGCCCGCAGCCGTAGCCGGCGCAAATGACATCGTCTGAGAGACCCTACAGAAATTTCTGGCTGACAACAAGCTGTAATCACCCGCTGAGGTTGCTCTAAAGTTAAGATCCGGTGCAACTCATTTAACCTGTCCGTGTCTGTGTTTTCACATCTGGACATTAGCAAATAGCACATTCCTCCACCACAGGGCTCACGTGATGAAAAACCCGTGCTGGCTGCCGGTGCCCG
>NW_009233838.1:0-287 GCF_000690835.1 Fulmarus glacialis | reverse complement strand
GAGTTCCCGGTTTCGTGGTCGCTGATGAACTTCAAAGTTAACAGGGATTCTGTCAATATTGTAGGGGTTGCAGTGTGACTTACAGAAGTGTTTATTTCTGTCTTGAAGCACACTGATGTTTGAGAAATCAGTCTTTGAGGTTCAAAAGACAGCACAGTGCACAGTGGTGTCAGAACCAGGTGCTACGAGTGTCGCTGATGGGCTCAGCTTTGGTTGGCAGTGGGTCCTTCTTGGAGCTGGCAGGAACTGGCTCTGTCTGACACAGGAGCAGCTTCTGGCATCTTCTC
>NW_009233837.1:5148-9915 GCF_000690835.1 Fulmarus glacialis | reverse complement strand
AAGTATGAAAAGAACAAAATAAACTTGAGAGATACCATATTTAGGTAAAAGTAATGAAACGCTCAGTTTGTTACTTATTTTAAAACTTATTTTTCTTGTTATCCATGTAGCCATAATATATATTACTAACAGCACCTTACATTCAGGAATCTTTATCTACTATCCACCTTCCCAGTATATCTCAAAGCACATCAGAAACCAGAATCCATCGCTCACAAGGAAGTCCCATCACCTTAGGATGTTTCTCACGATCTGTCGTTTCTGACTCCCGCACTTCACGACTGTGGCTGCCGTGGGGACCCGACTGACCACTCAGACCAAGGAAACTTCTGATGGCCCACGCTAAGCTAAAGACTTGCTGGACTCAGCATCTCCTGCCACTTCTCAGGTCGCAGGGCCCTCAGGCCAGCCCTGATAGCTTAAATGGAAATAAAAGGGTTTCTAACTGGTGACAAAGTACCCATCAAACAAGCACGCTGGCTTTGTTCCCGCAGTTCTGAAGGGCAGAACAACCATAGGAAAGCTTTTTTCTAAACAGTACTGAAGCTCTAAGTTTGGCCCACACTGTTGTTGTTACACAATGTGGTGGAAAATGTCGAGGTTAACAGCTTTTCAAGTATAACACCTCACACCACTAAGCTAAGAATAAAAAAATAATTATCAGCCACGCAGCATTGTCAGCCTCACACCACTGTTTCTGACCTCTGTGTTACCTCTAAGGTAGCACCCTGTAATTATTCCCAGTCAGGACTGATCTACTAATCAGTTTTTTTGGTACAGGCACATGATCAAGCCCCCCTCCCCGCTGATGAAGTCCTAAAAAAGATTAACTACTCTAAATGAGAGGGTTTTTGAAATTTCGAAGGGGCTTTTTATATCTCAGTAGGCTTTCATAAGAGGGAGAGAAATATAGTTTAACACCAGTTGATTTAACTATTTGCATGTTATTTCATATATGCTTTTAGAAAAAAGGAAGTGACAGCAAATGTTCTCTTTGCAGTTCACAGATTACTACAAACAAACCCACCACATGTAGCTTTCAGTACAGTACATAGAAAAAACAAATGAAAGGCTAGCAGAAAGAAAAAGCTCAGCCATAATCATTTGGCACTGCACACCTATTTTTTTAAATAGGGTGTTCTACTGTCTGTTTTTATAAAAGACTTGATTCTCAGCACAGCTTCTAACACAGCACCAGAGATAGCTGTACGTGTATTCACACTCTTAGTCGGGAACAACTTCTGTTCAAAATTTTCAAAGGGGAAAATTACTATATGGCAATAATTAGGAATAGTGTCCACTTTACTTAACATGATTTTCCTATACTGTCCTACTATTCCCAGAGAACAAAATGCAATACTAGAGTTTTCTACTAGCACTCAAGTGTATTTGTACTAACCTTTGCAGTACTTTAAAGAATTTCAGCACAGCGGAAGGAAAAGGTAAGTACAGATCCTTCATTGTTGTCTGCTCGGTTGAGATTGTCTGAGTGATGCAAAGAGGCTGGAAAAGACTTGACTCAGCAAGCACACAGCCAAGGGCTTTGACCACTGTGTTGCCTTAAAATGGGAGGTCTTGCAAGGCAAGACAAGGTCACTGCTGAGCAGTGGCGTGATCCAGATAGGCTTGGCATATGTGTTGTCTTTTGAAGGTGCAGGCAGCTGGAAGAAGCTCTGGAAGCCTCCAGGCTACTCTAAATGAAGAAGAGCTGAAGATCTACTGTGAGACTTAGACCCTAGACATCTTCCCTGAATTTTCTGACTGTCTTTTTGCTCCTCTACCTAGTATAAGCTTGAAGTTTGGAGCCACAGAATTGCTGGGCCAAGAGTTTCAGTTTCTCTTACTACTACAGCATTTCAGAAAAATCCTCTGTGGTTCAAACTAAGAATTTTTCTGTAAATGAGGATGTTCGTACTTACAGCCTTAACTGATGGCCTATATATTGAAGTGACTGACATTTTAGTCAATGTTGGCACCTTCTATTAAACATAGCCATATTAACACTGATTCAGCGTAGAAATAGCATGTTTTCTTAGTCATCCATTTTGCAACTGAAAAAAAAAATCATTTTGGTTTTAGGTTTTACTGAGAAAATCGTAAATATTGTGACTTAAAAGGCTATCTTTGTGGAGTGTTCATATGTCTTACTGATGATAAAATGTAATTATGAAACATATTTTTGTTTAACATCTAGAAATTTGCAGACTTCCGCCACAATCACACGTAAAACAAAACACTTTTGATGAGATTTTGGAATGAGCATCTGGGAAGACAACTCAGCTACAGCAGATTTCTTAGAAACTGTTTTGATGGTCCCACTCTGAACACTCACTTTCTTCCATGCCAGGAACCTCTCCAAGTTTCCACTCTAGTGAAGAAGAATCCTTTGTACCCGTTAATGTAGCCTTATGCATAGACGGACTGTGTCCAAATGACCAGGACTAGTCTTCTTTCAGGATGTGATGATCTGCAGGACGACCCCAAAGTACTGCTTTATACAATGCCAGTAGCACTAGCCTTAGGCTACGGAAACTGCCTTTTCTCCTTGAACAGAGAATGTTGTAACCTCCAGGAAATAATAGGAGCAAAATGATGAAGTCCAGTTACGCACAACTTGTCAAAATACTTGACTACACTTACATTATAAAAAAGGACCGTATAAAGAAATACACGGACAAAACACACATTAAATGAGGATCTAGGAAAAAAGGTGGGTTTTTTTCCCCCGAACATTTTGTATTTCTCTCATGGTCTCAGAGAAATCCACATATGCCATATAACAATCCCTCTATACACTAAGACTGTATTTCAAGGGCAAAGGTACGAACAACATGTGTTTACATTCTTACAAAACCAGGTTGCAGATATCTACGAAGAAGTTACCGGGCTCTTGGAACAGGCCTATTACAGTTAGTTCAGAGTAAATAAGGCACTTTTGACTCTTATAAATATAGAAGAACTGTATCATTAGGCTGTCTCTATGTAGTTCAGTTTCACTGAATGGGGATGGAGATGTTACTTGTGCTAGCTTTCTCTTTGTTAAACATTTGGTCTACTTCTTGGAAAAAGCTTTGGAACAAAGTTACTCATACTGATAAAATTTGTTCTAAAGTCTAGAAGTATTTCTGTATTAAGTATTTGCAAATTCATCCTAAGAAACAGTCTTGCGATGCCAGATAAGTACAGCAGGCTATCCGAAAAGTATCTTTCATTGAAGCCAAGCAGGAAAACACACATTCAGTACATACAGCATATTTAAATAGTTTACTGCTTTAATGACAGCACATAAAAATGTTTGCAGTGTGACTCTCTAAATCCACTCTTTGCTCTTATCAAATAGCCAACAAGGCCAAATCAATGTTCTTCTGTTACCACACATGCCTGCCCAGTGCTCCCTCCCCCCTAAAGTGACCACTTCGGCAAAGGACTAATACATTCCTTACTCCACTGCCTTTAAGAATCTGCCAGAAGGACCACTGTCACTCACTCACTGGTGAAAAGAAGTAAGCCTTTCCATCAATCAAGCCTTGGTCCAATCAACCTTGCTCGAAATAAAGAAAAAGAGGAAAGCTCTTGATTTTCAAGTAGTAAAATGTCCTTTGCAAGCATTCTTGTTGGTTTCATGAACAAACTGAGTTTTGAGAAAAGGTCTATTTCTTTTTTAAATCTCTTTTTTTCCCAACAGTTGTAAGTATGTTGATTCTGTACTCTGAGGGCTGTGGGCAAGGAGTTCAATAATGGATTCATTCCTCAAGCTGCTTTCTTATCCTATCTCTTGTATCATAAAAAAAAATTTTTTTCTAGGTGAGAGGATGTATCCTCACGATCAGTTCCGCCTGTAGCTGTAAAACAGTGTGTTTCTGAGAAGGATACTGCTATTGATTCAACATAATGAGGGAAGTGAGAGATTTTCAAAGTAGAACAAAATTAGAGGCAATGGGCACAAACTGAAACACAGAGGTTCCCTCTGAACATCAGGAAACACTTTTTTACTGCAAGGGTGACTGATCACTGGCACAGGTTGTCCTGAGAGGTTGTGGAGTCTCTATGCTTGGAGATCTTCAAAAGCCATCTGGACATAGTCCTGGCCAACTGGCTCTAGGTGGCCCTGTCTGAGCAGGGTGATTGGACCAGATGACCTCCAGAGGTCCCGTCCAGCCTCAACCATTCTGTGATTCTGTGATTAAATTAGCAGTTGAAAAAATAAACGCCATTTTGGCAAAAAATGCATGGTTCAAATAGCCACAATGCCATGTTTACTGTTCTGTAGTAGTCTCTGACCCTAGTAGAAGGGATCATTGTCCCCATCAGGATTTTGCTGAAGAGCTCAACTCCTGTATATAACTCTGGGCATTACGATGAAAACAGGAAATACAAATCACTAAACTTGTATGTGTAAATCTTCACTGTTAAAAAGACCTACTAACAATTTTGTTTTTCTACTTTCTTAGAACATATGATCAAAGAAATAGATCAAGTTTTTGTCAAAAACCAATACAAGCTCATTAGAAACCATCGATTTCACTTTTAAGCAGATTACTGCTGGTTTCATCTGAGATGTCAATAGTGCCAAGACCCAGAAATTGTGTTCTGTCACAAAATCTTTATTACCAAGTGGAACTTGTTTAGATCAAGCTGAAATGTGAAAATTGGGAGCCCCATCTGAGAAAGAATTTCAGGATCCTTATTTGGTTTTGAGAGTTCCTCAAAAACTTTACAAATGCATATTCAGAAATCACTGCAGAATAAAATAAAAATAAAGATATC
>NW_009233837.1:0-5124 GCF_000690835.1 Fulmarus glacialis | reverse complement strand
CCTAAGCATTTGCATCTCCTGGTTGATTTGACTTCTAAACTTCACAACACCCAACAGTGCAGCCTGAGCTCACACTATATTAAAAAATTATAAATGCCAAAGTTCAGAAAAAGCTTCAGCTGGTCTTTGCCAAAGAAAGCTCAATAGAATTTCTGGTGTCTGGTAAAATGGGAAAGCTGAATGAAAGCTTTCCAAGAGTTGAGGCATTCATATTGGCTCTTCTCCATGTAGATCCTCTGATGTCTAATAAGAAATGTGCTCAAACTGCAGGTTTTTTTCTTAAAAGACAGTGTTAATAGGCTCCTCTATGAAGTTGCACATTTTTACATAGTTTATATATAATAAATTTCATAAATCACTACCTCACTATCAGATTTAGCTAACCATGGTCAATGATTTCAAAAGTTAATAGGTGGCTGTTAGTAATACACACCTATTTCCTAAGGAAAGCACTCTAAAAATCTCCTGCATGTTTCTGGTGGTAACTCCAACTTGAACCAGATTTGCATGATATTGATAAGATGAACTAAATGAACTGGTGGCAAGAGAGAGCAGCTGGAGACAGGCTTTATCTCAGCACGCTGGAGACTGCAGGAGAAAGGAAACCTCTCAGCCTTGCCCCAACTGGGTAGCAGGAAGCTTGCTGTCTTTCCAGCAAAGCAAAAGGAGAAATACAAGAACATGCAACTTCATTCATCTTCATTCCTGAAAACAGCAGAAAGGGCAGTAGCAAGAATTAATTTTCCTCCTTCCCTTTTATGAAACTGTTCTTCCCTTCACACCCAATTAGCTGGGGTGTATTTACATGGCACAAGTGGGCTACACTTTTGCACTCTTCCCTAGACTAAGAACACAAGCAACCAATAAACATTGCTTTTAGCTTCAATATTTATTAGGTTTTTAATACTTTCTTCTCAGGTCAAGTGATGTCTGAATCAGCCTTTGGGCTAGGAGCACACTCCATATCACTGGACTCTTGTGCCCTACTAAAGATAATGGAAAAATGTGAAGTTCCTGTCTGAATGGATACTCTTGATGGATTATTCCCAGTGAGCACGTGCTGAATCAGACCCTCACTCTATAAAATCTATAGATCATCCACTGCATCTCTTGTAAAATTCCATGCTTATCTCTGACACTGGTGAAGAAGTGAATAATCTTTTTGCCTACAAATTATAAGACTAAGGAGATGGATAAACTTAGTTTGGTTTTATTAAGATAATTCTAACAAAACCTTTACTGTTATCATAAATATTTTTATAATCTCTTTTGGTTTAGTGGCATTGCTTATTAATAGATCAAAATATTATTATAGTAGTGCCCAAGAGCCCCATTCAGGATTAGATCTCATTATATAATAGATGGTGCAAACACATCAAAACTTTGGGTCTTCTCCCCTAGTTTTTTAGGCACAATCGCACTTCCTATTTATGCTGGTTTTAAGATAATACTGTTTCCACTGGTTTGATTTTTGGCTTTTGCGGAGGAACACAAACACTCCTTTGGAAGTCAGATACACCTCACTATTATTAGATACACCTCACTATTATTTTCATAGATAAGAGACCTACAGTTTAAACTGAATGAACTGTGTTAGTCATACAACTTCTTTACGCTGGACAATGAGTCAATCAGTATTTCTGCTACACTTCTGTATCATATTGCCTCAGGAAATTATCCCGGAGGCTACTAACCCTTGAGCTGACACTCAAGTATCAGTCACTGTTTCTGTGGCTGTGAAACGGCCAGGTTGGGAGATGGTTTGTTTTGGATGACAGGTAGGCAACGGACAAACGTCATCCAGCAAAACCACAAGACAGCTCAACCTGCTCCTCCATGCGTCAAGTTGAAAACTCGACAAACACTGTGTCAGTCTTTCCCTTACAGCAAATTTCAGCTCTTTCACAATATTCATTAACAGTTCATTTCCCTGAAACCCACAGAAGGATTTTTTCCTTCATATTTTCTTTTAGAAGCCCCACGCCAAATGCTCAGCTTTGATTTATGTGCTGCCACAGTCTTTCATATTAACTGATGATCTGCCCCTAATTTTTAGGCAGATGAAATAAAAGAGATCAAAAGTAGTGTAAGAACAAAAAGGTTCAGGTGAGATACATTGCAGTTATGATTAATCCATCTCATTCTGGAGCTTTTTTTTTGAGAAACATTGCCATGTTCTTTTCTTCTCCCATGGATATAGGTCCAAATTAGAACTGATGGCAAACTTTTTTCCATCCCAGAAAATTTTTGAGATTTAAAAAAAAATGAAAACATATACATATCCTACTCTACAGAAGGGTAACACCAAACTGGTTGAAAGTTGTTTGGTTTTTTTTTTTTCCTGAAATGCAATAAAAGAAAATCTTACCCTAAAATAGCCTGATTATTATGCAACTGTCCTGGAACAGAGAGGATTCAAATTTTGTTCTAGTTTCCCACATCCTGTGTGAGCGTCCTGAATGCAGGGTTGTTGACTATTTTTGAGGTGGATCTGTTGATTTTTTTCTGCTCAAGTTCTTCTGGTATGGATAAATAATAAAAAGGAAGCTTCTCCCCTCCTAGCCCTGCAAATGATCAGTCTCACTGTGGTTCAACTCTTTATTTATTTATACAAAGTGGAGGAGCTCCAAGAGAAGATGCTGAGATGCACACCACAACTGCATTGTTTGAGATCCCTCCCCTTCATCATTATCATGAGGATGGGGAGATACTTCAGCCCGGGAATGGCCTTGTATTGCTATTCTCTTAACACTCTAAGGGAGCTCAGAAATTTTTCCCAGAGTACACTTCAGTGATACTGGTACACTTCCACAAAAGTTTTTGGGGTTTGAAAATTACTATTTTCTCGTGAAAAATAACACTAAGATTTCTGAACCTCTGAAGATAATCACCTACATTTGGCAGTCGGTCTGGGATCTGAGTAGAGGCAATTGCTACAGGTTTCATAGTGCTACCTGGGGCCCATGTGCAAATTTGCCCTGAGAATGAAGGAGTCTTAACAAGCTCGCTAATGATTCCTCATCAGTGCTGCAAAACGAAACTTGGCACAGCAAAGAATCAAAAACTTGTTTCTCAAAATGATTTCCTTACAGCAAGAAAGAGCACTGTAGAATGAAGACCTGTACTTCATGACTCAATTCATCATTAAAAGCACATTGTCCTTAATCCTAGGCACTCATCTATGCAAAGAGATGACTTCAACATGTCAAGAGGTTCTCTTTGCTTTTTTTTTCCCCCCGAAAGATGAGGTTTGTTAATCATCTTTTAAGGTTATCTTTACCAGGTGAACTAGAGCTGTCCTAATTTCAAAACATCATTTCTATAAGACTTTCTCATCTGCATGGGTTTCAAAGGGAATACTGGAACATACCTAAAGAAACACAAATAGCTATTTTTCACTGTGGATAACTTCTCTTTCTGTACAAACCTGAGCTGGACCCTATAGCTCTGTCCCAATATCCTACACAAGAACTGCACTGTCTGTTCTAGGATACAAAACCAACCAGAAATCCACAGAGCTAAGTGCAAAACCATTAACATTCTGCAACTCAAAGTATGAATATGAAGGCAGCAGGATTACACAGTCATGGCAGTAGGAAAGTAATCAGTTGTCCAGGCCCGGGAGATCTGGTAAAAGTAATCTGTGGGTTTTCTGCCAGCAGGGAGGGTTTAATCAAAGGAAGTCTCCTCTGTTAAATGTTGTCAGGAAAAAAACAGCTTCTTCCTAATTCAGATGTAGTCTACATTTTATTATTTTGTTGACCACCTGCTAATAACCTCTCTAAACAGATAAGTGTTTTGCCAATAATTATAAATGTTTTCCCCATTAGCAATTTAGAGGACAATTTCTAATTTTGCACATTTACATAACAACATTTATCAACATTTACTACAGCAAGCTTGACCTTAATAAAGACTATTTCTTGTTGAAAGCCGAAAAAGAATCATTCAGGACGGCTGCTCATTGCAAGGGCCATCACAGTCTGGACTGTTGCAGTTGCCACCAGGTCCTCGACAGCAGTGCTGTGCAGCTCTCTCAATTTTTAAAGCAACTTGAAAGGGGCCATTATTACATTTTGGAAGAGGAGCAAATTGCATTTCTGTTAAAATAATAATAATGTTGCATCTAATATGAACTTTAATGCAGTACCTTCCTTTAATGGTGTAAGAGTGGATTAACAAACCATATCTAAATTATATCCATTTACTTTGCACTCATTTTGCTCAACACTGACACATAAGAGTAGTGGCATGGCATTTACAGATTGCTACAGTGCACTGCACAACTGATAACAAAAAGCTATATAGATTATAGAACCTACCTGAAACTACAAGAGCAGTTTAGCCATGAACATTTTTCCAGGCACGCCAGCCATATCTACAAACACCAACTTCATATCTTGACAAATATATCATCATATTTTAAACTGCCAGCCATGTGACTGCCTACTAACTACTGTAGCTTAGAGTTGATTTAGAGGAAAGGACACCAACTCCTGGTGCAGGAGCACCTTCTCCTGCTGCGTGTTCCTGAACGCACTGTGTCGGTATAACCCAACATGACTCTACCTTTCTTTTGAGACCTGACAAGTTCAAAACTTCTGGCAAAATGGTTTTATTCTGCTTGGCAAAGCTTGCTTAGTCTTCAGTTAGAACCAGTTTCAAAAGCACTGGTTGTTTCTTTATAGCATTTTAGCTAATTTTAAATTAACTAAATTTATGTGTGTAGTTTGATAAAGCAGGTGATGCTGTGCCCAGGCAAATCAGCACTGGCTTTTTTGTTGGTTTTGTTTTGCTTTTTTTTTTCCCCCCCAGAATCTACTTAGTAACTTTCCATGTTATGGAAAGTTTGCTATGATATGGTGCTCAGGTCACAGGAAGTTTTACTACAGCTCAGTTTCTTTAATTCTTGCTTAGGAACAAGAGAAGTTTATAAAACAACAGGAAAAAGCCTCAAAAAAGAGGCAGCACAGCAGGCAGCTCTCAAGACTAAGCAATGTCAGTCATTGCTAAATAGGTTCTCACAAACCTACATTGAATATACCGTCACTGGTATTTTTGTATTTTGTAATATTTGTTCACTAGTTTTAATTCACTAGCATTTTTATATTTTTTATATATATA
>NW_009233836.1:0-1775 GCF_000690835.1 Fulmarus glacialis | reverse complement strand
AATGCCATGGGAGGGTCTCAAAACCCACATTGTGGAAAGAAAAGAGGAGGAGGTTTATCTTGGGCCAGTTCAGTAAATGTTCCACAGCGCTGGTTCGAAATTTAAAACTGGAATTATGGCTTAGTAATAGTTAAGCCTGTTAGTGGAATTATTGCTGGATATACAGCTGTAACAAATCATGTCAGTTCTTTATGGTGTGTGGTGAAGCAGCAATGACCCAATGGAAGGTTGTAAAACTTAGTTGGATTGATTGTATGTCTAGATACTTCATCCTGAGCTTTTTGAAGACCATTTTTTTCCCAGAGATTTTTGGTTATTATCAATTGATATCAATTGATATTGGAGATAACACATTAATATCTTCATTAATGACAGATAGGGGATTGAGTGCACTCTCAGCAAGTTTGCAGATGACACCAAACTGAGTGGTGCACCTGATACACTAGTGGGAAGGGATGCCATCCAGAGGGACCTTGACAGGCTTGAGAAGTGGGCCCATATGGGCCGACAAGGCCAAGTGCAAGGTCCTGCACCTGGGTCAGGGCAATCCCTAATATCAGTACAAACTGGGAGATGAATGGATGGAGAGCAGCCTTGCAGAGAAGACTTGGGGATGCTGGTGGACAAACAATTGGATATGAGCCAGCAATGTGCACTTGCAACCCAGAAAGCCAATCGTACCCTGGGCTGCATAAAAAGAAGAGCGACTAGCAAGTCGAAGGAGATGATTCTCCCCTTCTACTCCACTCTCAGGAGACCCCATCTGGAGTGCTGCATCCCGCTCTGGGTCCCCAGCACAAGAAAGACATGGACCTTTTCGAGAGGGTCCGGAGGAGGGACAGGAAAATGACCAGAGGACTGAAGCACCTCTCCCATGAAGAAAGTCTGAGAGAGTTGGGGTTGTTCAGCCTGGAGATGAGAAAGCTTTGGAGAGATCTTATTGAGGCCTTTCAATATATAAAGGGAGCTTACAAGAAATATGGAGAGGGAGTTTTTACCAGGTCCTGTGGTGACAGGACAAGGGGCAGTGGTTTTAAACTGAAAGAGGGGAGATTTAGGTTGGATATAAGGAAGAAGTTGTTCACGATGAGGGTGGTGAGACAATGGAACAGGTTGCCCAGAGAAGTTGTGGATGCCCCATCATTGGCAGTGTTCAAAGTCAGGCTGGACGGGGCTTTGAGCAGCCTGATCTAGTGGAAGATGTCCCTGCCCATGGCAATGACGTTGGACTAGATGATCTTCCAGCCCAAACCTTTCTATGATTCTGTGATTTTATGAACTAGAAATGTGCACAGAAACTGGAAAAAATGAGTCCTAGCTCAGCAAGCCACAAGTCTCTGATCACACTCCTAGTCTTTCTTCCCATCTTTCTGTCCTTTATTTCTGCTTCCTCT
Organism: Fulmarus glacialis; assembly: GCF_000690835.1. Taxonomy (NCBI): domain Eukaryota; kingdom Metazoa; phylum Chordata; class Aves; order Procellariiformes; family Procellariidae; genus Fulmarus; species Fulmarus glacialis. Next base: position 381 of record NW_009233836.1, on the reverse strand, counting down.
CTTCTCCACCATCTCCACATAAAAAAAGGTAAAACTATAATTGTGTCATAGAGGAAATGCAATGAAGATTTAAAGCCTGCATGTTATGGACAAGGTTTTTCAGTTTAACTAGGAAAGAAGACATGTACAATAATATAGAAATATGTATTTTAAGATCATATAGGACACATGCTATCATGTACTAAGACATAGATTTCACGTGTTAAACGTATATCAGTGTATGGAAGGATGGGAACCTTGCACGCTCTTTGTCTTGGAGTTCTTTAAGGACATAAGGGTTCTTACACAAGGCATATTCTAGTTGTGTCATTGGCATTGATGTGCTTGCCTGCCAGTGCTACAGATTTTGCAGATCTTTCACTCATGATTAAAACATGCTTC
>NW_009233835.1:34385-36464 GCF_000690835.1 Fulmarus glacialis | reverse complement strand
GGAGCTGCGCCTCGGCCTCGTCCAGCTCCTGAGCCTCCTGCTGCAGCGCTGCGGGGCCTCCCTGGCCCCTTACCTCAGCGATGTCATCCGCATCCTTCAGGCCACCCTCCTCGACCACTATGCCGAGGTCAGGCGTGAGAGTTGCAGGTGCGCCGTGGCCTGCGCCCAGGCCATGCCAGGTGGGGCCCGGGGATGGGCAAAGTGGGGAGCGGTGGGCTGACAGGAGCCTGCGGTTTCCCGGAGGGACAGGGGCTGAGGTAGGGCACGGTAGGAGGTTACAGGGGTGCAATCAGGAGAGAGGAGAAGAGATGAGAAGTTGCACGCACCCTCTCAGGTGTACTTTGCAGGCCTTGGAGTATCTGCCAGAGAAGAACCATGCCAGGGATGGATGCTGAGCAGTTACAGCATGTGGATAATAGTAGGAGGAGGGGGCTAGGGGAGTGCGTGTGGGCTAGCGTTCAGCTCTAATATAGTGTCAAGCTAAATCTGCATGCTACATGAATGCAGTGATATTAATTAGGCTGCTGTTCATAGTGTTACAGAAATCCTGTTGCTCAAAATCCAAGAAAGACATATTTGAAGTTTCTGTTTCTCTGCCCTAACAGAGCACTTCCATATGCAGTCAGAATCTCTGATAAAACCCTTAATGCAAACAATTTCGCACCAGCACTACAGAGTTCGTGTTGATGTAATTCAGGCTACCGGAGCAGTGATACAGTTTGGAAATGGAAAATCTGTGGATGATGTTCTGTCTCATCTGGCACAGAGATTATTTGATGAGATTCCTAAGGTGTGTTCTTTTTTTTTTGCTGCCTTTATTTTAAATCTGTTTTGGGGTGGGTTTTTTGGTGGTGTTCCCCCCCCCCCCCGCCCCCCTCCAATTTTCAGCTTTCATTCTTTCAGTCGAGATATGTAAATATGTCACATACAGGCTTTGGCAATTGTAAGCTATCCAAAACCAAGGTTGGTGACCTATTCAGCTGCTGTCTAATTCTGCAGGCTGTTGAAGTTTGTAGGCACCTTTTTATTTTAATGGGTGCCTTCAATTCTGTCTTAAATTCTTGTGTTAAATCTCTCTGGGACTTGATTCTATGGCCTTTTTAGATGTTTAACAAATGCCTATGGTATTGGTCCTTTCATAAGATGCAATTGAGGCAGTAATTTTAAAATGTGCAACTTAATAATAACTAAAATATTTTAATTTTTGAGTGGGTGTATTCACAGTATTTCACTTAGGCTTTCTTTATAGTGAACAGAGAAAATTGTCTTCTGGAGATGTGCTTGGAAAGCTTCAGATTCCAGAGAAATGTAGATTTCTTACGTTCTCAGAGAGATCTTAACCATGAGAATTAGAGTGTTCTGAGTTAGGTCTGTATCTTGTCTTCCTTTTGAAGATGTGCTTTTGTGCAGCAAATAGTCTAAGACTAACTAAGCCAGAGTGAGTACACAAGAGGGAGCATGATACCTTGCATGTTACTTAAGATGCTTGCTGCAAGTGAGGAAATCTTGGGTTCTTGTAATTTCTTCTGAGACTATTGATGCACTTTACCAAGTCTTATATACCGAAAGCGAATACTATTTTTTTAATTTCTCTGGTATTTTCCTGACATATTTAAAATAGCCTTTTTGTATCCTTGTAGGTTCGGCATGCTGTAACAACTGTCATTGGAGAATGGTTGTTGCACCTACGAGATAGATATTCATATTTTCACAAGTTGATCCCTTTGTTACTTGGCAGCTTTACTGATGAAATTCCTGAAAATACGTAAGCAGAACACTTTTTTTTTCTTTTCTTTTTTTTCCCCTGAATAGTTGTTGTACATGGAAATGTTTCTATGTTCACAGATGTATGGCTTGGAGAAGAAAAAAAACACCTTTTTTTTTTTTTCCCCCTTAAACCCAGAACGATAGCATTATCTTTAGTAACTTTTGTTATATTGTCCTTTTATGCTACATTCAAGTAAGTATGAGAGAGACAAAGACAGAGGTAGACAGAGACAGAATTATCCTTTGGAAGAGGTGACTTTTGTGCCCTGAATACAAAAGAAGCATAAACTGTCAACTTAATGTGCGTAGGTT
>NW_009233835.1:0-34354 GCF_000690835.1 Fulmarus glacialis | reverse complement strand
CAGGAATGCTTCCCATCCTTCCAGCTGAATTTAGGAAGTCAGAGTTTCTGGAAGTCTTATTTTAAAATGCTTTTCTTTTGGGGGCATGATGGTATAAAACTCTTATTTTTATGTCTAGGAAACTGGCTTGGACTTACTGGGAAAAGATAGGCTTGCAGTGGGAGAAAGAGAATGAAGAAGATCTGAAGGATAAGATGGATTTTAGTGTTTCACCATCTCATTATCCCAAAGGAGGTAAGTGTTGCACTGAAAGTGGTTTTTACTTCCTGAATAATCCCTGAGAGCTGCAGTGCAGTAATAACAGCAGAGCAGGATGTGTAATATTCATTCCAAGATGTAATATTAGTTAACGTATAGGCGTAGCGTATATATTAAAAAAAAAATACAGCATATATGTATATAAAATATTTACGTTTGTTCAGTAACTACATTCAGTTTTTCCATTAATCCCAAAATGCATTTTGGAGAAAGAGTAAGTGAAAATGCCTATGCTGCAAAAAAGATAAAGCAGTGATGCAGAAGCAGCAGAAAGTTCTACATTAGCCAGCAGCCAGGTGAAGAGTGGGCACAAAGATGACCGGAAAGGAAGGCAGAATGAAAGAACCTGTGAGCTGAGTCCTTGAATAGTGAGAACTAGGGACAGCATTAATGATCCACAGAATTGGTATGGAAGAAAAATTTGCAGTGAAATGATTTCAGACTTCTTTGTGAGACACTGGGATGCTAAATAAAATCTGCCAGCGTACATGAAGAACATGGGAACAGAAACAATAATTTCCTTTATTGTATACAAAAATGCAAGATATGCAGTGTGGGTAGATTACTTTTTAGTACCGTATGATTTATAGGTAGCGTGAAGCTTGTTTCCTGTCTCAGGTTTGTAAAGTTAATGTTTAAAAATACGCATATGGGTGTTGGTGAGAGAGAGGGTTTAAATGGGTCATTTATTGGTTTCTATACTCATATTTAACAGAACAAAAACTCCTTTGGTGTGAAAGAACATGTTCATGCTTGACTTGTGCCTACCTGACAATCACATCACAGAATACCCAGCAGCAAAATCCTTTCCATGACAGTGGGTTCCGGAGTCCTTTCTCCTTTGAAATGAGACTTTTTTTTTCTTTTAAAGTTGCTTTACTCAGTAATGCTTGAATGAAAGGGGAAGCACTTCATAATGGTGACTGCTTTGACAGAACTGTTCAGCTTTGAAGACAGTCAAGTTGATCTGTTATCCTTTCCAATTATTTTTTTTCCCTTATTTTATGTATAATATTACCTCAGGGTTTTATAAATGGCAAAGAATGCTTTTACTTCCACTAGTGATGGCAGAAACATATTTCTCTTTTTGGCAGTCAGAGAATTTTTTAACGTATATAAACTGTTGAAGTTGAGTGTCTAAGCTCCATTACTTATTTTGTAATGACCATGATATAGTGAAGGTCATCAAAGGCTTTATGTGCTAGTCCTTGAAACGATCGTTACCATTTATATTGCTAATACTGTTACCTTGTTCAGTTTTCTCTAGGTGTGTGTTGGGTTTCGTGTGTGTGTGGACTGTTTTGTTTGTTTGTTTGTTTTTTAGAAAGGGACATCTATCAATTACTTCATAAATTAAATTATATGAACTTTCTGAAATAATCTTCTTAGCATAATAAATGTGCTTCACATATTTGGGCAACACTCCAGCCCTGCATTTAATTGACTTTTCATGCATCTTGCTTGGTAGAAGTACGCAGTTAAGGCTTGAATGTGACACATGTACATGCTTGAGTCCCAAGTTAATGGTGACTTTAAGATATAATTTCCTGCTGCTTATATTTACTTCCAAATTGGATGTCCTATTAACAGTCAGGCTTTATGTGACAAAAGAGAAGAAAAATGAGAGGAAAGGGTGATTGTCTACTTAATCTTACAGATACAAAACTTTGTCAAAGACACTAGTGTACCTTAGTTTCAAGTAATAATTTGTGGTGTCTTATCACAGACCGTATATGTATGAGTTATTATGTCTTTCCTTCCCCCATGTTTCCCCTCCACACACATTCGTATTTTTTTATAATATGATAATGATGTATTTTAACACTTTGTTGCTCTTACTTCTGACTTGTTCAACATCCTGGAATATCTTTTTGTAACTGTGAGTTTATACTACATTTTAGTTAACTATCTTAGTCCAACTGTCAAGCTAATGAACCTGACATATGAGCCACCCTGTGCTTTGATCTCAGGATGACAGATACTGCAGGTCAGAGGAAGAGTTAGACCTCATACCTGGTGTCATCCAAACAACTGAATAGCTTTCCATTGAGCAATAGCAGTCATTGCCTCAGGATACAGGCGCAGACAGTTTATAGCAGGGAAGTCTTTGACAGGAGTAGCTACAGGGATAAATGCCTGCATTTGAACATCTGAAATGAAGGAACTACTGATAAAGAATGGTCCAAATTCTTTAAACAAAATTCTGCCTCGGGATGCCAGTCTCTATTTGCTGTCTCAAGCTGATTTCTTTATTTGACCTTTTGCTATTCGTTGTCAGTTCTCATAATCCAAAATGTTATCCTCCATTGACAAAAGAAGCAGCAATTCATGTCCTGATGCTTGAAATTTTTTTTTCCTACTCTAGGTATTTCATACGCATTTCTATAAGCCTTTTGTATTCTTCAGGCCATTTACTTTAGTCTGTTTTCCTTTTAGCATTTGTAGTTACACGGACCAATGCGGGGAAAATATGCTGAGACAACTCAGTCATTTCCTTTCTAAGCATTTACAGGAGAACTCTGTACCAGAAATAAAACATGTACTCCCACGTTCAGTGTTTTTTGACACCTCATAATGAATAACGTTTCTTCCTCAAAACAGTAGATGAACATCGTGAGTGGCAATAACAAATTGGTCGTTCTTAGAGAACAACTCTTCAGATTTTGTCTGTATAAGCATGTACAGTGTAAAGGAAAAAAATTCTCCTGTAGAAAAAGTCACTAAAAAAACTTTATTGCAGTTCTTTGGAAAGCACTGTCTTAGCTTTGTGTAAAGTACAGAAATGGAGGCTTGATAGTTGCTTGTGATATTGGTCAAGTTGCTTCTCTGAGTCTCAGTGATTTATAAATGCACTAAGATGTAAATTTGATGATTATCAGACAGGACAGTAAGCATTTGTTGGGGAAGTTAAGTTTATTAGTTCTTTAGAAATCTGCATCCTCTATTGAGGTAGGGAATATGTATTTGTAACACTTCGGGGTTTTGTTTAAAAACAAAAAATAAAAACAGCAAAAACCCACTTTCCACAAAATCTTTACAAATGATATACACATGATTATACAAATATAAAAATCAGACAGAGATTGAAGAGACATATCAGAGTGAGCCACTTCCTGAAAAGGCCTTAGCAAAGAGATTGTGTAATAGCTGTGATTTTTAAAATAATATCAATTTTGTTGGCTTGATCTATTACACAGCACTTGTATAACTCATAGTACCCCTTCTATTTTTAATTTGCTAGATACACTTTTAACTTTTTCCTTTAGCGGGCACAATTGACGTTATTTTACTGCAGGTTGTCTCCTGCACTATTTGTGACTTCTACCTTTCTTTCCCCCTCCAAATTACATTTAACTCAGTGATACCACAATGTTTGCATGCAAAAGTCTTTCTTCTGTTTTTCCTCTGTGTGTTTCAGTTTATTTTTTTTAATGGGACTTGTGTGGCTATAAAAAAAAAAGGAAATTATTAAGCTGTGTTTTCCAAAGTGGGTAATGTCCCATATTCATTTTAGTACTCTTTCTCTTCCTCTTCTGTAAACATTTTAAAACACGTAATCTAAATCACCATCCAGTAATAAATAAATAAATTTTAAGAGAGCTGTGTGGAGTTTAAATTCTGCAATATATATTAAAGAAATGCAGCTTGCCCAGGTAAATTCCTCAGCAGCATTTGGAATATTTTGTTCCTTGCTGAAGCAGACACCCATAGCTGTTATCTCGAAGCCTTTAAACTTTTCTAAGGATTAATGTGCATTGACTTTTCCTTTGATATTTCTTTTTCTTTTTTCCTTTTTTTTTGTTTTGTTTTTTGTTTGCTTGTTTTCTTCTAGTGACTCGACCAGGACTAGGTTGTCGGGAACTTGTGTCAAGAAATCTCTCCAAAATTCTTCCAGGTCTCTGTCATGATATAACAGACTGGGTTGAAAGTACAAGAATAAAAGCATCCCAGCTTCTGTATACATTATTGCTACATGCGGAGGATCACATAACACAACACATGGAGCTACTGCTTAGAACTTTGTACCAAGCATGCTTGGATGAAGAAAGTGATGTGGTTAAAAATGTAAGTTTACTCTGTTAAAGTATCTGCTGTACACTGAATAAAGATCCTATCTTTTATAGTCTTGAGTCAGTCTTCTGAGGGTTGACCTTACCTTAGGTCACTGGAAATTGCCCGTGACTGAAGGATCAGGCTCAGGTTTTTATGGATGTTAAAAACATTTGAACATTACACATAACACACACTGTGTTAAAATAAATGTGTTCTTATATTACTGGTATGATGACCAATAATAAAGTTATTTAAATACTCTTTAGTTGATATGCCAACCCCATGAAGCATTGATAATGATCTCTTTAAAAATCGTAAGTGGCAGATTATAGTATAAAAGCCTTGGGGCAACAAATTCCATTTAAAAAAATGTGCAGGTCATGCCCTTTCAAGTTAATTTCACTTATCTCCCCCTGCTGCATAATCCAACCATAATTCCAACCAAACATTGAGGTATGTTTATTCCATGTGATACCCATATTCAGTGGTTAAATACTTGACTTAATGCTTGTAAAATGCCTTTTTTTTTGCCCTTTTTTTTTTTCTTATTTGTGAGGAATAACTAGTATCCTTTTTCCTAACAGTTGATGCTGTCGACACTTTGATCAACATTATCAATAAACACATGTAGTTGAAGACATTAGATAAATTTAGCAGAGGATAGACAGGTGATACAAACATTTTTATGATTTTAAGAGAAAAATCTTCTGTTCATATTTCTACACAAGCAAGAGAACATATGTATAACAAAAAAAAAAAAAATCCATGTAACTTACTTCAAAGCTGCAAATTTTATTGCTTTGGGAAATTGGAAGGATGTGTTTTGCTGACTCAATGCAAGCAGTCCAACCAATGTCAGAAAAGCTGATTTCCTAAATCAGGCTTTTATTTAGGTTCCTGCTATCAGTATGAGCTATGAGCTGTGAAATCCATTTCTGAAATGATCCTTTTTCTTCTTTTTTTTTTTTCTGCAGTTTCTTGTTGTCTTTAGTCTTTCTCAGCACTAATTGTTGTCTCTCTCCTTTAACTTTTTCTGAATTGTTCCTCCCCTTCCCCCAATTCTTACACTGTTATCCCCTTCTACCTATTCCACCCCTTCCACCTCCCCTTTCAGAACCAGCATCTGATCTCTAACCATATTGCCTTTCAGTGAGACTGAGCTTGTAAGGTAAGCCAGTCACGCACTGATCAATAGTAGGATCTCTAACCATATTGCCTTTCAGTGAGATTGAGCTTGTAAGGTAAGCTAGTCACGCACTGATCAATAGTATAGAGAAGTAAACCTGGAATACTGTCAGAAGTCATCATGTTTTTTCAAAAAGGGATATACGGGCCTTAGGAAATCAGTGCCCCAGGGTTGAAGTAGGAGATATGCCACTGTGGGTATGCAGCTTTTCAAGTTCCTTAGTACTTGTATAAAATATATAAGAAAACTTAAATAATTAGAAGGATAAACCCATGTGGTCCTGCTGTCCTGGTCAAAATTTCCCATCTAGTGCTTTTTGCTGTAAATATAAAATCAAAAGCATGTGTTCAAGCAGCACATAGTTTTCCCTTTCCCTTTTTTGACTGTACTTGTCTCTTTCTTAGAATTCCACCACTAATCTTCTCGCAGATGCTTCCAAGAGATTTATTCACAATTAGGAGATGGTTTCTGTATTTAATTTTACTCTTCTTGTGACAAAATTTAAGATGGAGCGGCTGAGGGAACTGGGGCTGTTTAGTTTGGAGAAGAGGAGGCTGAGGGGAGACCTCATCGCGCTCTACAACTACCTGAAAGGAGGTTGTAGTGAGGTGGGGGTTGGTCTCTTCTCCCAAGTAACCAGTGATAGGACGAGAGGAAATGGCCTCATGTTGCGCCAAGGGAGGTTTAGACTGGACATTAGGAAAAACTTCTTTACTGAAAGAGTGGTCAGGCCTTGGAACAGGCTGCCCAGGGAAGTGGTGGAGTCGCCATCCCTGGAAGTATTTAAAAGACGTGTAGATGAGGCGCTTAGGGACATGGTTTTGTGGGCACGGTGGTGTTGGGTTGCCAGTTGGACTCGATCTTAGAGGTCTTTTCCAACCTTAATGATTCTATGATTCTATGATTCAGCAACTTTTGTTTGTGAATGCCTTTTATCTCCTTAGTGATGCTGCTTCCCAGGATACTGTGATTATCTCCTCTATCGTTTGTCACTGTAGAACCCATTTCAGAGCAGCCACCAACCTGGAGAAAGTGCATGTCTTTCTCCTGCCTAATAATACCAAGTGAGATGTATAAGAGTAGAAGACCAGATGGTTTCTTACCCTTTTTTCTTTCTTTTTCTTTTTTCTTTTTCCCTTGTTAAAATGAGCAGATAAATTGATCCATAAAAATGCATCAATTCGTATTTTTGAACTGTTTAATTGTATTGTCCTTTTCCAGATTTTAGAGCACTAAGAGTCTTTTTCTTTCTCTATGGCAAATATGGAGGAGGGCAGGGTTCACATCTATACAGAGTATGTTATAACTGTTTTGAGTCTTCACCCTTGTGAAAAGAAACAGTTATATATAGTGCAGGTTTAAACTATAGAATTAATGGCTACATGCTTCCATTGAGACTAAAAAACTAGGATGATTCAAGTATTAATTAGGTGCAACTAAAAATCCATGGCTAAATCGCTAGACTAAAAATCATACAAAGGGAAAATAAGCTTTCATGTTTAGGGAAGCGCGCCAACCATTAAATAAATGGGTTAGGAAGAAATGTTCCTGTTGCACAGGTGACAATGCAGTAGTTGACTATATCTTTATTCATGCACCTGACTGTAAATATTGGGCATCAGTCAAGGAGTAAGCTCTGGTATTACGGTATTTCATGTGGAATACAACATACTGATATGTCTGCAAGGCAGAGACGGTATCAAAGAGCATGAGTATCATGTGGAATACATAGTAATTTAAACCTTTTCAGTTAAAGAAGAGATTGAAAGCAGTGGGCAGTTCCCCCATGGCAGTGATTCCACACTAAACTCTGTAATGTCAGTGTCAAAATACAGTACAATAACAAAAGAATTTCTCTTCTGGGGTTTTATTGTTGTTGCTTTTAATAGATGGGTGGTGGGTGCATTGAGAGCATTCTTCAGAACAGCATTTGGAGGACAAAATGCTAAACCACTAAATCTGCAACATCTGGTTATTCTAAGCTAGAAACTTCATTACACTGGAAGTTGTACACTTCATTTCTGTGCATTACTTTCTCATGGAAGTTTGTCTGATGCTGAGAAGAGTGCTTGCATGCCTTATTATGTGCTTACTGAACACATGTCAAGAAAATTTCTTCATGCATATAATCATTACTGAGAGAGTGGAAGAGGCCTACAAGGCAACTGCTGAAGCATTTAAAGTAACAGCTGGAATCATAAAAAGAAAAAGCCCATGATATGTTGAATGGTCTTTGTGTTTTCAGGAAAATCCTAAAATTATTCCTGTTCTTTTTTCAGTGTGTGAAAGCAGGAGAATTGATTGGAATGTTTGTCAGCCCTAAGGTGTCGTTGAGATTAATCGTATCAGCCTTTGGGAAGACACCTAAGCCATCTTGTGTAATGGTTCTAACTGCAGTGATTCGAGGTAGCCCAAAAGAAATCTTACAGCCTCATTTGACCGATCTTGGCAACACACTGTCACAAGCTGGAGTTTGTCAACGATCTGAAGAGGTAAGGATAACTGGCAAATACACAACAGACTACAGTTTTAGACCAGTGGTTCTCAAACTTATTTTTTCCCTTGTTCTCCCTAAATGTTCCCATTCCTATCCCTCCCTTGCACCTACCCCACCCTATCTCAGATATAGTTGTGGACGTGTGTCTGAGACAAAACAGGAGCTTCCCTATCCTCCCTGGGCCTGTTGTGATCTCCTAGCCAAATCTGCTATTCCCAAAAATTTGCTAGCAGACCATCCTCTCAGCAGATGTGGGTTCAAGTTTGAGAACTGCTGTAAAAGGCTTCAGATAGTGGGAAGAAAGTGAAAAGGCATGACGGGGTGAGAAGAAGCTGTTTAGTGTGTACTGTACTAATAGAGGACTACCTTGGCGGATCAGAGGCAGAATTTAACCCGTGTTTTGAAATGCCTTGTGTTCACAATTCAAACAAGATCGTATATTTCGATCCTCATCAGTAAAAATGACCGAAATCTTTTCACAGTCTATTGTAATTGGCATGTCAGTTTTCCCAAGAAAGATTCCCTCTTAATATCGTCTTCTTATTTTTGTTTTGTATTATTGTTTTCCATTTTAAAAGGAAGGTACCAGTACTCCTACGTGTACATTTAGGAGCATGCTTTGTAAACTGTTGGGCCTGGTTGCTTCTCTTTAAGTGAGAATCTAGGAGGAAGACCTTTATAAATTAGAAATTTACTCCCAAGTGTACCCTTAACTAATTGCTGAGCCTGAAGACCATTTTCATTTTAGCATTTGAAGAATATTCATCAATTGCTGTATAAGGAGGTGAGAGATTCTCTTCAACATGGAATGGAGATTGGAGATTTCCTCCCCCCCCCCGCTTTGGTTGCTCAGATCTGGAAATAGATTTGTCAGAGATGCACAAGAAGAATCAAGAATCCCTACAATTTCCTCCACAAATGAAATCCCAGCTTTCATTCCACTCGAAGTTGTTAAGCCTCTGCTCTTAGGATGACCAAAAAAGGGCTTTATGTCAGATGCAGACTTCCCTTTAAAACAGTTATTCATGTGTGTAGACTGAACCTAGTGTAATTGTCTTTTTGAGCCAATGTAAGATGTATGTTTGAAGTTCTTCCCTCATTAGGTTTCTTCCCTAATGGAATATGTACCAGTGATGCAGGAATTAATCTTAATCTCCATGAAGCCTGTGATGATTAGGAACTTGTATAACTGGAAGCACTATAACTTGATTGTTCAAATAACAATTCCCTGAAGTATACCTGCGAAATTGCCACGAGGTCTTAAGCTTACCACTTCCATTTGGCATTAGATAAAATAGACACATTCATCTGCAGCTGAAGTGTGTGGTGGAATTGTTCTAGCCTTTGGTCTTGGAAAACAATCTTTCTCTATGTTAGACAGTGAATGCTGCAAAGACACTGTTTAGCTAAGGATTGACCATGTCCATAAGATTAATAACATCTATAGCTAGCTTATTTCTAGACTTGATTTATTTTTTGGAAGTAAATTTGTAACAATGGCCTCTTCTGTTCATTGAATGTAATCTGACAGCTTCATGGAATATCTGATGCGCTTTATCATAGAAGTTATTGCAAACTAACTGACAACAATATTGACTTCAACTGGTATCAGTTGGATCAAGATAACATAAATTATATTGCATCAAATGAGATAAATTGGCTGAGATAATAGCAGACGCTGGGGTTTTCTTGGTTTATGTATTTAACCATTATTGTTCCATTCAAAATAGTCAAACATGGAATAATATTTGAAAGGGTTGTAAGAAATATGTTATTAATTAATAAATTGCACTTCAGAATGAGAAAGGAATACCGGTACACATTCCAAAATGCTTTGATTTTTATTCACAGTGGAATAATTGTGTGATTAAGAGCAGGGTCATTTATTTTGTTAACAGGACAAGGTAAATACAAACAAAAGGTGTGGGAGGAAGATTATATTGTATTTTATAAAAAGTATAATGTAGGTAATCAAAAGAACTAACATGAAATTATCAATATGTTACCAACCTTGGGGGATTATACAGTGCTCAGATTTTATTATTGTCATTTCCCATATCTCTCCCTTAAAGAGAATGTTATATTTTTGTAACAAAACTTAATAAATTTATGCTTTTTTTTAAAAATAGGTCTTTTATATGGAACAGTTGCTTTGTTGTGTACAAGCATTGATTGAAGTATGCCAGGAACACTGCAAAGAAATTAGCTTGCAGCTAATGAAAGTTTTGGTGACAATAATGGCAATACCATGTTCTCAGCACCTTAAAGAAAAGGTAAGCTATGAGCTGGTTCAATATTTTGTTGTGTTTCTGATTTTTACTATTGATAAGACACTTTGTCTAAACAGAGCCATAATTATTTGTCTTGCTGTTAGGTTTAAACCACAGAAATCCTTAACTAAGAGCTCATCCACAAAGATTGGTAGAGTTTGAACTGATTTGGTGTTGCATGACCTTGACTGTACCCTCTGTCTGTCTCCTCATCTTTTTCCATAGCTGAAATTACCTTGGGTTTAGTCTGTTTAAAACAGATAAAGGCAACTTCTCCAGAAGAATAAATCGTTAAAATCTTATTTGTAAGAGCTAAGAACTTGTACAACACTACTAGTTTTGTTTGGGGATTGCTTACTTTTCATCTGTATGTGTGTGTATAGCAATCTGTTTCAAAAATTATATAGAAATATAATAGTTAAACATGTAGATATACATATAACTTCAAATTAATCAGATTCACTCCATTAGAATGAAAGAAGCATGAGGGAATACTTGGATTCTGTGTTTAGGCATAAAACTGTTCTGCAAAGATCTATCCCTATGGCACAGTTCTGGTGGTTAGTTAATATTTAGACGTCACTTGAAGGCTGAAAGATCTATGAATGTTATCATTCATCAGTCAAAATATTGATATTTCTGCTTTGCCAGATCACAGTTCATAGTTGATAGGTGCTACATCTATTTCCAGACAACAGTTTGAAGATCTGTTTAATGTTGAATCCTGCAAATCCACAGGGCTGTAATTAAGATTAGCAGCAGACTAGGGTCTTATAGGTTATTTCTTTTATGGAACTGGAAGACAGGGTAGTGCTCAGGTTAGCGTGGGACTGAAGTTGAGGTTAAAGTCTAGGGCAACGGTGGTGCCAGAAGAGCTGAATGTTCTGTTGCATCTTGCAAATTCTATAAGACTAGAACGTACACTAATGTTTCTAAGCGAAATATTAGCTCCTACATAAGTGTAATCTGCAGAAATCTGGTTAATATCTGAGTTTGGCTGTCTTAACTGGAAAGGATATTACTCAGGTAAGAAACTTAGGAGTTGGCCTTATTGCTACATCTTGTAAGGCTTGCTCACTGCTGTGGGCTTTACCAGTGGGGAGTAATGGCTCGTAGCTAGTCCAAGGTTGTGCATCTGTCACTGTACATACTGTATATGATTAATACCAGAATTTAGTTTGGATTTGGGTTTACAATTTGGGACAGCAGAGCCTAGAGAATTACATTTCTTCATAACTTTGGTTGAAGGCTCATAGAGTTAGAATATGTGCTGGTTCTGAGAAGGGCCCTAGAATTCAGTTTTATTTTGTGGCCAAAAACACCCAGTATGGGTCTGTAGGCTATAGTTACAATTAGGTTTTGGGTTTGTTGTTTTTTTTTTTTTTTTAAAGTGTGTTTAGATTAGGTTTCAGAATAGATGGCTTGAAGTACATTACTGGAGCATGGGAAGCTCACTGTTGGATGAGGGCAGCCATTGGCCTAGGAGAATGCTTTACTTGGGTGGATATTAATCACTGGGCCATGGTTTAGGTAAAGTTTTGGGACAGGAGGTGCTTAAGAGTTCGTGCTTGTTGCTGGATTCTGCAAAGCCTTAGGCATGCTGTTAGTGCTGGTTGAACGGTTGATGCTTACTTTTTAGGTAGATGTAAGTCACTGGATTATTGTTAATGTTAGGTTATACACAGGAGCACACAAGTGGCCAGAAAAAAACTCAAATTTATTTTCTGACTATTAAAGAACAATTCACCTATAGATCAAGAGCACTACTAGCCTTAAAAAAGTAATAGTTTCATAATCTTTTTTTTTATCTTTAGACAAAGATCAGACTGATTTTACAGTAGTTAACCTTTTTACCTCCCCACCAGAACGAAAAGTTTAAATGTTGCAGGAAAGCTTTAAAATCAAGGACACCTGTAGATGCCTTCATAATAGATAAGCTTTTTTGGCTAAACATTATCTCACCCCCTTATTTCTCTCTTCCTCTTTCTTCTGCAAGCTAAATATCAAATAAATCAGCAAGCCGTCCTCATGTAGTACAATTGTGACCTATCCAAGTTGTCTTTTTTCAAACATGCACCTTAAATGCGATGGCTATTCTTCCTTTTCTCTTGCTCCCAGGCATGGTATTCCAAAGGCCTGTGTAGCATCAGTATTTATGGCCCCATAGCTGACAGGCTACCTCTGAGGAGGCATATGCTTAGAAAACTATTCCGAAAGAAGTAAAATAGAACAAAGCTTGAAATAAATATTGAAAAGACTTTGCAGATCAGAGAGGTATGGCATGAAGATCTGTCTCATGGAGAGCCGGTGTGAGAGTGGGATTTTTTGGGGGTTTGTTTTGTTTTTAAACAAACAGTCTGTCCCGGTAAGCCTCGGACAGATGGTATGTTTTGCAGCATCTTGTCTGTTTAGCCCTGCAATGGTCTATAAAGTCAGCAATGTCCATTTAAAACTTTACCAATTCATACTCCTACAAAGAAAGCAGTTTCATGGAGATAAAGCCTGATTTTCATATACGGAAAAGTTAATCTCCCAAGATTATTAAAGGTTTAAGATTTTCCTGCAGTTACAGATGATTTTTAAAGTTGACAGTACTTTGGATGAGAATCCTTTTTCTCATTAGCCTTTCTTTCAGCTAGGCAGATAGAAAATCTGGCAATGAGATTACATAATTGTAATATTTCAAATTTGTCACAAAGACAAATATGGCTTGATTTTATTTTTTTCCCCGTAGTTACTGACTATTCTAGAACTTCAAAGTGAGCTGTACAACTTGCAGAAGGCAAGAAGTCCCTGATAAAATAGCTTAAGACCATATAGAACAAATGCATTATATCTAGCTTTACAAGTATAAATTTGTTGTTCAGAAAAGAAGTCTGTATTTAGGATCAAAAGATTTTGAGCATAAACAAAAATTATTCAAAAATTTGCATTATAGAACTTCAATTCAGGCTTTACTATAAGAGGACAGAAGATCACAGAGATAGCGGAGACCACCACTGATGTGACCTGACTGTGAACACTCACAAGCTTGCTTGATTTTTGGCCCCTTTGCTTTGTGTTCATCAGTGTTTTTGGTTGCTTAGGGATAAGCAGAAAGATCAAGACCACCAACTGAGCGCTTCGGTATCATGGTGAGGAGTATGGTTTACAGCCCCAAATAGACAGAAGCCATATCAGTGTTAGAGTGTGTTAAGCATGTATTGAGCTTGTCAGTGATTTAACTGGTGACCTAAAGATAAGATTTTGTTTCATTACCAGTGGCCTGTGCTATCTTGACTCTTCTTTTGGCACACGTTGATTATTAGCATGAAAATATTATATCATTAAACTTGTTAGCTTTCAAATATAGGAAAGAAAATCACCCTTGCTATTTGATTTTTTTTTTTTTTTTTTTTTTAAAAATTTGTGACTTTTTTTTTTTTTTTAAAAACTGTGAGACACTTCTTAATGAGAGGATATGCATCAGTCTGTTGGTATATTTAATTATCTTTTTTTTTTTATTGCACTCCTGAAACTACTTAAAGAGTTTATTTTAAATGACCTGTGAACGATGTATTATTTTGTATCTCTTTTGTTCAATGGAAAAAAACATCTTGCTGATTGTGGTGGGGTTAATAACGGGGAACAGTTTCTGTCTTGACACATTCTGTCATGTAAAATGTTCCAATTAATTTACAGATAAATTAATATTCTACATATAAGTTATTCTGAGTTGTTTTGGCTGGCTGGCAGAATGCTTCTAGAGAGGAGAAATCTATTCTGCTTGAGGCAGGCAAACCTGCTTTAAGGTTTAACCATTGTCCTTAGCAAATCCTGATGTGTTTTTTCTTGTTTGTTTTGGGGGTTTTTTTGTTTGTGTTTTTTCTCTAGAAATGTCATTTATTTTCTCCACATCTGGTACTTCCATACTAACATCTTCCATAATAACTTGTGTGGTTGAGTTCAGCTTAAAAATATTAAAAATATGACTACAATTTGTAATTCTACTGAACCACTTAGAGTCAAATGATGTCACTCATAGCACTGCACTACATCTTTCCCTGCAAGAACTGGCCATGCTGACGACATATGTTATTTCTCAGTGGGGTTTCTAATGGTGTCTTGCTCCCCACTCTTGATTCACTGTCCACTGAAATCACCAAGACTATAGATGCTGCTTTCAGCATGCTTTTAATCTCTTCCTTAGAGAAGTTTTGTACCTCTGGTAGGAGTCTTCAGGAATAGTAAAAGCAAATTCTCCTTCGCTTTGAAATACATCTGCTATAAGTGATTAAGAAAATCTATATGCTTCCTTGCCAAGCATGATCACGTCTGGAATTCATTTAGTAGTTCTTTTATGTACATGTTTTATTTGCCTGTCTCATGGAATAATCTAAATGTAAATATGAAGAAGGTATTCGAATGTAATAGTGAATTTTGGTACTTCTAAGCAACAGAAGTTGAGAATTTCAAAATGAACATGCCCAGCTACCCTAAAGAGAGAGCATCTTGCATAATTAAAACAGCGGGGGGGTGGAAGAAGGGGGAGAGGGGAAATACTATGTCTTCTCTGAGCTGCAATAGCAATAGTTTTTGGAAGCTGCCATAGCCTGCTAGATGGGATTGTGAGAAATTCCCTCTGTGTTAATGTTTTACACCATTCTTAAATTAAGAAGAAAAATCACTACATCTTTAAAACTAGTAAGAGCTTTTTTTATGATGTGGTTAGTTTTTGGATAGGTTTTCACATGGATTAGAGATTCTTTCATTTTGCTGTTATGTTGCTGTGTTCCTTATGATTTCATTTTGAGATCGGGACAAATGTTTCGCTTTAAATCAAAGTTAATGGATGTAGGTATAGGCAGACATTAAATATCAACCTTGATTGTCCAAGTAGAAACTATGGAAATCTTCTTGTGTCCCTTCTGTTCTTATAGTATAATTATGAGTTTTAAAAGTTTTTTTTCTTTTTTTTAATATTGTTTCAGTTAAGATAAAGTGTCCTGTCTCTCTTTTAACAGGTGGAGGAAACAATGTCTTCATTAGCTGAAGTGCAGCAATTTGATAGTTTTCTTTCTCTCTACAAACAGCATATAATTCAGCTTATGGAATGGGTTTCAGTATCATGTGATTGTTGGACATGCTATTCTCCAGAAGTATTACAGTTAGATGTCATCGCAACTCATTCAGGTACAACTTATTTAGTAGTGTGATAGTTCACCCAGTTCTAAATAAAATAATGATCTTCATAGCCTGCAGACACACTGTGGTTTATAATGAATAGTGTAACATTCAGGAACTTCACAAGAATATGATGGAAAGCAGAACCAAAAATGTTGAAACAGCTCAAATTCCAGAAGGGTCCAAGGAGCATACTAAAAGCACTTATGTAAAAGTACACTTTCAGGTAAATGAAACAGGTAAGGATTATGGGGAGACAAACTGATGTAGCTTGCGTATCCAAAAATGTATCTGTTTTTTCAATCTATTCACTAGTCTTATAAAAGATACTATCTTTCTGTACAAACATTTCCTCACTTACGTTCTTCAATACATTACTGTGTATAGATTAGTGAAACACTTTGGCACACGTTTCACCTAAGTTCAGATCTGCACAGTGAACGTTCCCCTGATGCAGCTCGCCAGATTGCATCTACAAGCAAGGGACGCAGTGACAGGCAGTTCTTTTCACCTAGACACCCATTTTAAGATGATTAAACTGGAAAGTCCTGTTTATTTGGTTTTTTCCTTTCTGTTAGTTAAAATGGGGATGTAGACAGCTAGTTCAGCTGCAGGTGAAGTATTATTATTGCTACGGCAGATAGTTAAATGTGGACAGGGACTGTATCTTCTGCATTTAATTCTTGAATCTCAAAAAAAGCCTCAAGAAACCTATGTGAAGCACCCACTTGCTGGTTTGTGCAGCAACCAGCGTTAAGTACTTTTTCTTTTTTTCATCTGTGAAAAGAACAAAAAGTTTTTTCAGTGCAAGATCTGAGAGGCCAACTTTTCTGTGTATTTGCACTCCCATTTCCATGACTGCATGACTGAGGGACTTCTAGACAGTTGTCTCTGTTTTCCTTAATGCTAAATAAATCATCAAATATCTGGGCAAACATTTTGGCTTGCACCCAACACTGGTAATATGCTATTGTCTGTTTTCTGTCTGTCACAGCAGCTCCTAGAGCTATTCTTTTTTTTTTATTCTTTTTCTTTCTTTTCATTCCCACACATAAGATGTTGGTTTTAATCAATTTAATCAGGTTTACTCATTTCAAATTTCTCAGTTTTTACTGTTTTTCAGGAATGTATGCTTAAGCTGAAATTAGCAATGTAGTTTATGTTTATTTCCCATCTGTTGAATTTGCTGTTATCAGTTTGATTATAACAGTAGTAACTTTTAAATGTCTCAGAACTCACATGAAGCAATGTATTTTTAATAAATGCTGTGAAAATAAAGACCTATTTGTTGGCACAGAAATTTAGCAAACTGCAGTTCAACACCCTGTATTGCTTCAGTCTAGACAGTGAAGATTTGGGGGGGTTTTATTATTATTTTAAACATTAAATTTCCAGATATTATTAAATGCTAGTGAACTTGTTTTGGAGTCTTGAATACTTCAATCTGTCCATTCCATGTGTGAGGAATATTCTTGTCATCACAAATACTAGTGTTGTTTCTCCTTCTGGGAAGATTTTCTGAGTGACTGGGGTTGAATGCAGTGTGCCTCACAAGAAAGCAAAGCTTAAGAAGTTCCTAGAGGAAAGCAGTTTATTGCAAACATACAGCAGAAAGAGCATTCTACAGCAAGAAGCTTCCAGAATAAAGCATGTATATAGTCTATATGTATTCTTCCTCTTTAAAACCATGCAGATGTTCATCATTATCAAGCAGAAAGGCACAAACTTCCTTCTGTTTTAGGAAAATCATTTCTTCAAATGTTGGGATAAAGCTTAGGGGGTTTTGTTTGTTTGTTTATTGTTCAGTGGTGAAAACAGAATTCATCATAGGATGTGAAAATGTTAACAAACTAGACAATGAATTTGGAAAATATTTTTATTTCAAATAGTAGCTTCTAAAATTCATTGTATTTTAGATTCTCTTGTAAAATGCAAATAAGCATTATTTAAACATGGAGAAAGAACACTGCTACAATAATTCTATTATCCAAGTTTTGAGGCTAACCCTTTCAAACATACCCTTTCCTGTGCCTCTGGGAGTCATGAACATCTTTCCTTGAATGCTGCACGTGGGAAAACTTGAAAGAAGAAAAAAGCATAGTTAATGCTGCTGTTTGGAGTGGTGTCATGGTCATACCAGATTCAGTATAATTTTTCATTAAGTTCAATAAAACCAGAACTTTGTGCATAGCCTCAAGCTTTCAGAGCTACATAGTGAACAGCGTGCATTAGTCCACCCAAAATATCATCTTGCACTGCTGGTCCCAGCAACTAGGGGATGTCATTGATGTGTCCATGCTATGTAATGTACATAGTAGTACAGCAACACCAAGCTGGCTAAATGACCTGTGAGTAAACCGATCTTCAGGGAGTGCCATGCTGCTGTGGCTAAGACTGGGGGTACCTGAGCCCATGGAGGTTCAGCTTGGGTATTTGTACACCACCTAATAGGATGTAACGTGGATACAACAGCTGCCATGCAAGAGTGGAAAGTTAAGTATTATTTTAATACCAGACATATTACAAATTTTAATGCACTCACATATTAAACAACTAAATAGAACTTATTAGTACTCTGAAATAAGTCTTATGTGTTTATTTTCTAGGTCCTGTTATAGGTGAAGCTCTGAATAACTTTATTCTCATTCTTAAGATATGTCTTCAGCCAAACAAAGATCCCCAGATGCGGTTAAAACTTTTCACTGTTTTATCACAGTTGCTCCAGAAAGCAAGTGAAACCGTCAATTCTCAGGGGTAAGTAGAGTTCTAATTTCACACAGCTATTTGAACGCTACAGTGGCATTAAAAAGTAATGACCATGGTAGTTATTTAACCCCTGTAATTGTGTCCATGTTAGCATGTCTGGGAGAAGAAAGACTTTCCCACCATCTTCTACAGCATGTTTTTCTTGCTGTATTTTTTAACAATGCTTAGAAGGGCA
Source organism: Fulmarus glacialis (assembly GCF_000690835.1). NCBI lineage: Eukaryota > Metazoa > Chordata > Aves > Procellariiformes > Procellariidae > Fulmarus > Fulmarus glacialis. Next base: position 15,986 of record NW_009233835.1, on the reverse strand, counting down.
GAGTGCAATAATTTAAAAAAATATATAAATAAATTGAAGTCTGGACTTCCTCCACTGTAATCTTCCTATCTCTGCCACTATGGAGAATTAAAATGTATGTCAGACAGCAGATCTGGATAGTTTTCAAAAAATAAAGAGTTATAGTTGAAAAGAATATACGTTTGAAAGCTAAAATGGGGATTCTTAGGAGAGAAAGGTAAGGGGGGGTTAGTTGTTTTTTCTTTTTTTCTTTTTCTCCTAGCCAACTCTTAAATCCTTAAACTTTGCCTGTAGTCACTGTAAGGAAACAATAAAACACCCCCAAAAATGGGCATTTAAAAATGCCTATGATATAGCATAGTGTTTAAAAAGCATTAAACTAAATGTTTGATAAGTAATTATTATTACCCTCAGTGACTGATGATAGAAGTCTCCTGTTGCTTGGCACTATTTCTGCATTGCAAATACAATCTAACCATAATTTACGGTGCTTATAAAGCACCTCCATTTATAACAATCCCAACAGTGGGGCTCTTTTGTCATTATTAATTTAGCCCTACTAGTAGTGCAAACACTTCTGCAAAGTTGTCCTGAATACATAAACCATATCTGCTCTGCTTTTCCCAGTGCCTGCTGCATTTAGTATGTAAATGTATTCTGATGAATATTTTTTTCATTTTTAACTCTTTAAAAAAAAAAAAAAAATCAATCACAGGGAGCATTCTTCTTATAAGTACTTTGATAGCAATGGTCATTTATACTTAAAAGTTTTTCCATTATTCTGATGAGCAAATTGGCACTCAGTGGGCATTCTGATATGTTGAACATTCATGCAGGTTCCATGAGGCCATGGTAGTATGAATGTAGATGTATTTTTACCATTTTTAGATATATTTAATATATTCATGGCCTGCATCCTATAATGTGGGATAAGGAGGAACCCTGATGTTCCCGTTCAGTGGGGGATTCCAGGGAAGCTGAAGAATCTCTGTTAACGCATCCCCTAATAGATTTTGAGCTAGTGTGCTTCAGATGGAGTATAATGAAGCTGTCCTTTTTTAACTGAAAGCTTTTGTGCCAACTGTGTTGTTATCTGTTTCCATATTTTCAGGATCCAGTATTAAAATCCCTATTCATATGAAAAATCTCTTTGTAGTCAGTGGATTACTTGTTTAAATAATCATGTAACTGAGTGGTAGTTACAAGATCAATCTAGATACGCAATAATATTCCTAAAAGAAAGAAAGAAAAGCACTTTGAAAACTATTTTAAGTGTTCCAGGATCTGACTGTTTGTTGTAAGCTAATCTGTTATATCTCAGATCTGTATCATCTAACTGAGAATGCAAAGGCTGTGGAGCCAAGAAATGTCATCTCATGTGTTCTGTGGTGCCCTGAACACAACAATAATGCTTATTAAGTGTGTAATAACGTATTTCAGTCTAAAAATGGGATAACGCGACTCTCTCCTAGCCATTTATTTTCTTTTATGGCCTAATTTTACTGTCCTTTATTTACTGCAGTTTTCAGTTATCTGGTCTCCTGCTCTTCCTCCTCAGAAATAGCATTACAGATTACAGCAGAATAGAATTTGAAGAATTGAGTTAAATTCTCTGTTCTGCCTCCCATTTGTGATCTACAGAAAATAATTTAGGCTGCATCTAAGCAGTATGACAGGTACATTACATGTCATGCTACAGAGTCCTGACCTGCACTGTTCCTGGCTAGGGTGGCTAGGAGGTAGGAAGGACTTCTCCATTAACACATAGCCTTATTCATTCTTTTTCTCACCTGTACAGTAGGACTAGTAGACTTCTCTATCTGAAAGTCTCTGAAGTGCTGAGGTGAGTATATTAAGTTAGATCATGTAGGAACTGCTGATAGAGAGAGATGATCAGTGCAGGACCACATGGAGAACATCATGAAAGAGTAAACTTTTGGCAGTTGTCAAAGTAAATAGGATGAATTAAAAAAAAAAATCTTTCTTCTGCAACCCAGTCATTTGTATAAATAATGAAACCAAAGAGAAGAAAAAGAAAACCAACCCAATGAGCTGTCAGCTTCACTAGATTCCCAGGAATGGGAAATTACCAGCGTGGAAAAAATAGAAGAATATGTTTCAAAGTAATCCTCTCAGCGAATATAGCCACACCACACCGGCTCTCCACAGATAGCAATGATGGAAGTTCTTTTGCTCAGGGCAGTGTGAGTGAATGGCATTTTGTGAAGATTAGATACATCCAATAAGGTTAATAGACCTGTTTGTACGAAGAACACTCCTGGCTAAGGATGGGCCAGTCTAACTCATGAGGCTCTCTGTCCTCTGAGAACAAGAGCAACGCAATGAATTTTACCGGTAGGTTTATCTTAGAAACTAAAAAGCAGTAGAGGGAGCTAAATGACTCTTTTGAAGTCTTGATCCTACTTACCATTGTAACAGCCAATGCTTTAATGTAGGAAGTAACATGTCAAGTTTTTGTGTTTGAAGAGTTGTTTGCAAAACATTTTTGGAGGTTTTGACTTGTAAAAGCAAATCCAATTTTGTTTCGAATTACCTGGATTTAGGATGTTAAGTTTGGAAAAAACAAAAGCATATGCACAAAAAACCCAAAAAGCAACAATCCACAAACATACAAAGCCAAGTGCAGCAGTGCTATAAAAGCAGAAAAGGAGCCAATCCAGAACAAAAATGTATAAAAAATGATTAAGTATATAAGTCTATAAAATGGGGATAGCAATTTTAATGTAAACCCAAGCTCTGCTTTTTATATCTGCATAAAAGCTAGGTATTGTATGCACAGATCACATTTTAATTATTTTATATCCAGTTGAGAATAAAGTCTCAACTCTGTAAATACAAATACCACAAACAGGGTATGGTCTTTCATGGAAATGACTCACTTTTAGAATTAAGTTACATAGATTGACAGCAGTAAGATCTGAAAATGGAAAGAGAATTTAATTGCATCAGCAACAGCAAAAAATACATCTTAATGGTAATGAGAGATAATGTAGTGAAGTAGTAATAAGTTCTGGTTACACAATCGCATTCACTGCTGGCAGTAATTTGTTTAGCTCCTTAAAAACATTCTAACAGTTTAGATAGGAAGGCTTTCAGTTATTATGCTAAACACAGTTGTGTGGTCATCTAATTTTGTTTGAGTCTGACATGATTGAGTCAGGTAATTGCCAGATACTGCTTTACTGATTCTATTTCAAGGCACTAGAACAAATATTCTCACAAATAGCATAGCATTATGGTTAGCATAATGCTGATGGAATTTACCTTTATGTTTTGACAGCTTAGTTTTTCTTTGCAGTTTAACAGACGGCTTTATTAAAAACAGAAGCAGCTACTGATCAGATAGCACAGTAGCACAGATAGCACAAAGCTTTTTGTAGCTTTGGAGCTAAAAGGAAATTTGGAATGATGGTGATCATTAGTTGTATTTTTTTCCGGCAACTTTTTGAATAGAAAATTATTAATTCTCAAAAATGTCTTTAAAATAGATGTGTCTAATGGGACATCAGATTTCTTGTTATTACTGAATCTTAAGTGCCATCTGCTGGACAGGAAGCAAGAACGGATCTCTGACTTTCACAGACACTGAGTGCTCCCTTAGCCAAGGGGCTCAGCAGCAGCCAGGCGTATCTATTTTCATCATGTTGAAGATAGCGATTTTCAGTTTTGTGTGTGTGCAATAGATAATTAAGGCCTGGCAGGCTCGCTGGTCATACTTTAGTCAGATTACAGCTGGATGACATGGTCTAACTGCAGTGGGTAAAGGGTAGTTTCAGGAAAGAAGTAGATACAATTACATTTCTTATTACACTGATACAATATTATTATGGAATTTTTTGTTGCTGGATTATCATTGCTGGATGATTTTGTTTTGCTGTTGTGAAGATTTTTTTAAAAGTACGTAGTGATAATTGTTTGTTGTTAACATCTACCCATTATGTTCCTCCTGTGGGTTGGCACATCTCCATAGGAGCCACTTACTCATCCTGGAAATGTAGGACTCTTAGAAAAGTCAGCAACAGCTTCTTCCCTTTCTGCCAAGCAGGTGTTCCACAGTCCAGGTCTGCGGGGAGTTGAATAGAGTGGGGCACAAGTCAAGGTAGATTTAGCCTGTTATTTGTCAATCTGTTTTCCATGCTGCCAGCTGCTTTTTAAGGTAGAGAGGCACAGTGAATAACCTGAGCCTTAGTTATCTAGTCACAGCCAGGCACACATGTCTCTTTGATGCAGCAAAGTCTTTTTTAACTTGTGTGTAAGATCTATATCTTTTTCTCTTAAAGTTGTTTGAGCTGGAATTAAATGGGTGTGAAGGAATACTGCCTATTGCAATTGCTGACTCTTGCAGCAGCTTTTAGCATTATAATAGACTGTTCAATAGAGGAGGAGGAAGAAGCATCAGCAAAAATATCACAGATCTGTGTGTTTGTAATGAAAACAAACTAGTATTGGGACTGGCACCATCAGAAAATCCTACAGACCTCTCATCCTTGAGAGAGACGAGTTTCTGAGCCAAGGGAAGGCTGAAGTATTCTGTGTAGACTCCCTGCAGTATCAGTAGTTCAGGTCTCATCAATAGCATTCATACTTTTCACGTTATAAATACTTTTCACTGGACAGTCTCAAAGGGCCTTACAAATATTAATGAATCCTCACAGCATTCACATGGGTGTTATCTCCACTTCACAGTCGGAGAAAATGAGACAGAGAGAAGGTAAGTAGTTTACCAAGATAACACAGTGAGTCATGGGCATCGTCTGAAGTGGGAGAAAGTCTAGCCTCCCCTTTCCATGAATGTTAGGTATTTGTTTAAATATTATCTAGAAAAATTAAGTTATGAGAAGCTTATCACGTACGTTATAATCACATTGGCTTATAAGATTTTATTTTTTTTACAGTCTCTTTTTTTTTTTTTTTTCCCTTTTCTGCCTATGTTTCTATGACAGAAAATTCTCTTTTACATCCTGTCAGTCTCTTTATCACTTTCTCTTGAACCTTTATTTTGCTTTCTTATTTTTGGCTTCAGGCTGTTCCCTAGCTACCTTGAGACTGTGATAAAAGACATACTGGCTCCTAATCTGCAGTGGCATGCTGGAAGAACAGCAGCTGCCATCCGCACTACAGCTGTATCATGCCTTTGGGCTCTTATTCACTGTGAAATGCTTTCACCAAAAGAGGTAAATTCTCTCTTTCTCATCAAATGTACTTTGAAATCTTAGGCAGGAAGACAAAATAAATGCAAGGGGGAAAAAAAGAATAAATCCTTATTGTAAATAATATTTGTAGATGGACATATAGTTTTCATAATAAAATTCATTAATTGTAATTAAGTATTAATAATTGAAAGGATCAGTAGTGGAGGGACGATGATATCCTGATAAGAGACCTGAGGCCAGCAATATGGCGAGCTGTAGAACTCATCATCGTCAAATTTGTAGATCTTTGTTCTAGCATAACATCAGTTCTGTAGCACAAAATACTAACCACTATTAGCACAACAACTTGAGTATTTGACGTTATTGGACCCCTAGCCAGTGCCTGTGCAGCAGCACTGGAGCTAGCCAGGACATGCTTTTGTGTAATGTTGCAAAGACAAGCTGTCTGGTTGCCTTGGAGCCCACAGGTCCATTTAGGAGAAAAAAATCTGAAAGATTCCTGGAAGGGGCAGGAGGACTTGAGACAGAGCTTGAAGGGTATCTGTAGAAACTGAAGTAGAGAGCTAACAAGGAGTACACTTAAAGAAATGTTACCCACCATAGTGATTAAGGATTAATTGAATCTGAGGGGTTTTTTGAAGCTTCTTTGCTAACAAAAATAGCATTTGGAAATGATGCACTGGAAATATGTTAAATACAAGGGCATTTTTTAAAAATAAATGGGATTAAAATGTTATTAAATGTTCATAGTCTTTATTGTCTTTATAACAGACCTTAATTGAACAAAGTGCTTAAGCACATGTAACTGGTTGAGTTCACACATATGAAAACATTTATATCAGAGACTACTGTTCTAGTTAAATATTTTTTCTGAATCAGTCCCTTAATGCCTTTTTTGCATTAATGTATATACAAAATGTACATATTAAAGTCAAATTATGAAACTCACTAAAACATTGTATTACAACAGCCTTCACTTAAAAGCTTCCTTTTAGGATAAGAGCACCATCTACTGGTACATACACATAATCCTCATCTCCAAATTATTTAAAGTCTTGCCAACAATTTTTTAAAAATAAAAAGGCAAGTAAGTTTAAAGCTTATACAAGTTACATAAAACTCATCTGCATGTATACTGAGCATTCATGAAGTGGATGATCGACCGATGGATTTTTATTTCCCAAGCTTGCTTACAGGCAAAAATAGAGCTGTGTAATGTCCAAGATTTTCATCAACAACTTCTATAGGTAACCTTTTCTTTTTGAATTAAGCAAGCCAGTATCTGTCAGAACTAATGGTAACTGGTGTAACCAATAAGCATATTGTTTTAGAGTGACTGAAAAGCTGTTGTTTTTCTATGCTTTTCCTGTTAATTTTAGATCTTAAAAGTCAAAGACGGGCTAATGCCCCAAATTATTGCCGCCATGGATGAAGACTCTAAAATTACTCGACTGATGGCTTGTCGTATTGTTGGTGTTTTTTTAAAAGTCTGTGGGAGGCAGTTTGATGAAGATAAATTTACCAACACTTACACAGGTAAGTGTCAAAGTTTCTTTTCTTTTTTTTCTTTTTTTCTTTCAATCAAGATCTCCATGTTGAAGAATTACAGTTGCTTTTTTACCTGAAGTATCATAGTTAGCTTAGCTTTTAAGGATGAAAAGCGTCGTGCTGGAGCAGTAGGCAGATTCACTGTATAGCTTTAGGATTCACTGCAGGTTGTCCACCTCACCTGCAGATTCACTGCAGCTGATAGCAGTGAAAGCACTAATACAGACGAGGGAATGACAAAAACTGCTGTATGTTACTATGGCATCTGTCTTTAATCCCACGTAAGGAGCAAAAAGCCTTTAAACAATTTGAGATGCAAATAGGGGCAGATTTTATGTAGACTCGGTTTTTCAGCCATTCTTGTTTCACTCCCATACACATATTCTAATCCTATTTCTGTGTTCTCTTATTTGGTATTTTAACTATTTGGGTAGTTCTCCCCCAGAGTAATTTTATAGATATTAAGGAAATGGAAAAAGTAAAGTGCTGCACAAAATCATACCATTAGCACCATTTTTGTGTATGAGAGGCAATTTAATGTCTTAATCCTGCAGAGACTAATACATGGTCTTAAACTGATAAGTGAGACTGCTTAAAGCATATAAAGAACACATACACATTTTAGCAAATCAAGGTGTTAAACACTTGAGTAGGTGGTATGGAGTGTGACTCCAACAGCACTTGCTTCTTGCAAGGCCTTTCTGTAGTAGCTTTTTAACTGCAGTATTTCATTTCGTTGAGGTGTTGTATTGCAGACAAGTTAACGTCCTTTGGAAATGCCCTCGCTGCCAGTTGAGCAGAACTGAGCGGTATTGCCAACATTATTATGCATTAGACCACTAGATGGAACTTCTCTCAATATTACGGTCTTTGCAAGGCTTGCCAGTATTTCATCTGCATTGCTTCCTAGTTTAGACCGTATGAAATAATGTTCTAACTATAGTGAAAGCAGAACAGTAATGCATTATATAAACGGTAGTCACATTGTTCTCCTTGCTGTGTTTGAGTGCCAAGAGCAAACCATTTCATTGTACCATAATAGACCTGAATAGGTAGTGGATTGGTTTTTTTATTTTTAAAAAAAAAGAAAAAAAAGAAAGAAGAAAACCCTGATCTACAGTGCTGTAATGTCAAATAGAGCTATTATCTGTAATGCTTCTTAGGATGATGTTTAAATGCTAAACAATGAATCAGGAGAAGTACAGTCTATGCTATGTAACAGGATTTATGTTCTCGGAGGTATATACAAATAAATCGGACTTTCCCAAACTCAGCATCTTAGTGACTGATACTTTTTCTTATATGGCACAGTAGAAATTTAACAACAAACATTTTTATTTTGGAGAAATACATGTCAGACAACTGTCAGAGTATCTTTGCATCTTGCATATTCAAATAGTCTGTCATTCACTGAAACAGTAATATTTGATAGAAATAACTGTGCTTCATAGAGCATAAAAATACTTAAACTCTGTAGTTCTGTAATGCATTAATAGACATTCATAGTACTTTGTTAGGAAGAGTGCTCGAGAATGTTCAACTAATCTAAATAATTTTGTACATTTCTTTTAATGTTTTTGACAACATAACAATCCAATAACAATGCACTGCATGCTTCTAGGAACAATGTACTATGTGTATTTGGAATGTTCAAAAGGCAGAAATAGGTCATAAATGCAACAATAATTTGAGTGATGACAAAATACATGTCTTTTGAAATGCAAAAGATAACTTTGCTGTTCACAGGGCTATTTGACTATGTATATGCTCCTTTTCAGAAGTTTTAAAGCGTCTGGATGATGCTTCATGTGATGTACGACTGGCAGCTGCTCACACCTTAACGAATTGGTTTAAATGCTTAAAGGACAGCGATGTGAAATCTGCCATGGAAAGTCATATTGAGTTTCTGTACCAAGAACTGTTGATACATCTCGATGACCCAGATCAAAATATCCAAAATGCAGTCTTAGGTAAGCCTTTCAGTCATATGTATTTTTAACAGTGCTTTTAAAATCATGTTTTCAAGTGTTATATGAAAGTAGCGTGTACAATTAGAGGCTGATCCTAACAGGCTGGGAGCTTTCCTTTGGATTTCAGTGGGTATGAGCTCAGACCTTTTACCTGTATGCAGAATGTGATGTTTTATCCAGCATTCACGAGAGGGGGAATATCAGTGTATCTGATGTATCGGAAGACTTTATAGCTGGTAAACAGGATGTGGAGCACAGACACTAACCGTTGCAGGATGTGACCATATCCTAGCTTGCTTGATGGATTCTTTGGAATTTGTTAGTGTATTGGTTTGTGTTCAAGCATGTAAATGTCAAAATACAGACCTCAGCAAATGAGTGAGGAATCGGGTTGTCATGATTCTTGTAGAAGAACAACTTCCAGGTTAGGTTTTGGCTACTTTGAGGGAACTTGGATGGAGAAATGCAGAGCGGCTAATGACTTACAAAACATTTTTTTGTTTTACAGAAGTTTTAAAAGAAGGAAGCATTTTATATCCAGAACTGCTCGTGAGAGAAATTGAAGGAGTTGTACATAAGCATCGAATGCCTGTCTATTGTAATCAACTACTACATCACATTCAGTCAGCGAAAGAATCAGCTTTATGAATCAATGCTGAAATTCTTTTTAGTGAACTGTGTGTGGTATGATCTGGATTACTTTCATATTTTCATTTGCTTAAGAAAGGCTGAGCAATAAATAGATTGTTTTTTCTTTGTAAGTTCACTATTAGCTCATTTAAAAGTCAAATTGGCACAATTCTATGTTCTTTGCCGTTTGAACAGTTCTTTGTATTTGCTAGCCATAAAACAATGTTTTAATTCACTTTGCATTGGAAGCTTTTCAGATACAAGGTTTAAAGGAGGAATGTTTTTCAGAAATTTGACACTATTTATAATCGAGAAAGATAATTTATTTAACAAAGTAATAGTATAATGTCAAAGTTATTAATGTAATTCAGCGAGGACTCAGTCTTTCAAGGAGCATTTCAAACTCTGGATAATATTCAGACTTTGCAGAGTCAGGTCTGTGAGGATCAGTTTTACCAGAAAAAAACCAGCCAAACTTCTCTTGCATAATGCAGCGAAATTTTTATAATGTTTTGAGTAGTTATACTTATTATGTTGGTATAATAGGGACATACTCTGAGTAGGTATCACTAAAGGAATAGTTTTTATTGTCATTGTATTAAATTTCATGACTGAGAATAAAGCTAACCTTTTTTTAAATTAAGGTTTATACATGAGAGGAAATGTGCTGTTTTGTCACTTAGATTAATAGTATTTATATTTTTGTATTAAGTATCACATCTGCAGTTTTTATGTTTATACCATTGTGCCTTGGAAAGCAAGCAACATTTGTTTGCATATTACTTTGAAATGAAATTCTCCAATATTAGGTTAAAGCTTGATTTATTTTTTTAAAAGACCTTTGCAGTGTATAAGTTTTAGTGTTGTCTTATATTCTCAGCTATGTAATAAAGTAAGTGAGCTCCTAGATTCTTGTCTAAGTCATTGTGGGGGTAGCGTGCTATTTATTGCACACACAAATCATGGAAAATCAGGATCCTGATTTTTTTTTTTCTTTTTTTTTTTTAAATTATCTGTATCATAGACAAAAAGTGCTCTTTGGCTTCTAACTCCCAAGTGCCTTGGCTTTGTATCAAGTCTAAAAACAGACTCAGTGGGGTTTGGTAATAGTCCTTATGCTGTAGGAAGTCCTCATGTTTGTTTATCTTTCTGAGCTAACTTTACCTTTTAAGACTTGTGACATAATAGTTAACCAAACCATGATCTGTTTACAGCAATATCTATTTGCATTCTCAAAGAAGCATTTGAGAGATTAGATGCATGAGACAAGTCTTATTCCTAGCTTAAAAGCAAAGTCATGCAAACTCATTGCCACTTCTCCACAAAATACTGGGTTACTTTGAAAATTCTACCAAAAAGGGACAATAATACTAACGATACAGAATAATTGAGTAGTTTCTTATGGATCCAAAAGCTATTTGCATTCTTAGAGAATAGGGTACTCATTTTAGATCCTATGTACTGTCTTTTGAAGTTGTCTTTTCTTTTCATGAAAAGCCAAAATATAACCATTCCTGTATTAAGCAGCATTTTAGTTGACTAGTAACTATTAACCGTGTAACTCACTATAACTGGAGGGTCAGCTGAAATTCTTAGAAGGCACCATGTGAGTGAAATAAAAACCCCTAGAAGACATTAAATCGAATGAAGAGGTTGTGGAGTCTCCAGCCTTGGAGATATTCAAAACCTGACTTAACACAGTCCTGGGAAACCTGTTCTACCTGACCCTCCCTGGACAGGGATTTGGAGTACATGTTCTCCAGAGGCCTCTTCCAGCCTCAACTATTCTATGATTCTGTGAAATTGTTTCCTTAGTCTAACCAATGATTAAAAAGCCACTTAAATTAGACTGGAAATAGACTACATAACTATCCTAGCAGAGCCCTTAGAGTTTTTATTCAACACTGTTCTCAAAAAATAGTGTTTCAAAGCGCTGCAGAGCAGCAAGTTCTTCCAATGCCACCTAAAGTTTTGCTTCAGCAACAAGAAGCCAGTTCTTATTGTAAAGTTCCCTTGAAAGTCCACCAAATAAATCCTACTCACACAAATGGTAAGAGCTGAAGTATTCATCAAGCTTGATACCTTCAGTAGGCTGGGAAATTGTTTTTTCTGCCTATGTTGAGCATTTTGTTATCTTTCAGAACAGTCGGTTGTGGGATGCCTCCCAAAGAAAAATCTCCGCATCATCCAACAAACCAGCTTTTTTCTTCAGTGCCAGGAGAGCTTTGTGAATTGAATATTCTAGTAGTCCTTCTAAAGATGTGTTAAACAGCAACCTGACCTTGTTTATGCATCTGTGACAAACTAGATATCCTCCACTACGTTCTTTTATTAGAAAGTGTTCTGGACATAGGCCTTCAACAATATGCTGACCCTGCTTATAGTTTACCATACTTCAATTTATAGAACCCAAATTTCTCAAATCTCTTTAAGAAAAAGTACTATTACCAAGTCTGCTGTGAATGATGTATGAGCCTGGGTTTTAAATGTATTTTCTTTGAGAATCAACTTTCTCCACTTCAACCTTTTACTGCGTCAGTAGGAACACAAATGAACACAAATGATTTTTTTTCTATTTTGCTAGATCAGCTGTTATATGTACTAGATTTTATTTGCGTTCGTTGCATAGTGTTACTAAGATCATATTCATTACGTAACTTTTAAGGAAGGACAGGGTTTTTGGGCAAAATATTTATCTCGAACTTTCAGACTCTTTAGATAAGCAGGCTTTAGCCCTGCCCTTCCTGTGACGAACAGATGTGCTTCTGTCTTCGTCCCTGTAAGCTAGAAGACCTGTTGTGGAGGATCCTGGGACTTGGATTCTCAGCAAAACAAAGTTTTTGGTAAGTGCATGCATTTGTCTAACTGACTGTAGAATCTTCTAAATATTTGTTGACTACCTTAACTAGAACCGATTAATTAGACATTGAGAGGGCACTGTCAAATGAGGCACCTAGACTTTGAGAGAAAGTCTACATCAGAGAGCATTTTTAGGAGAGGCTGGAGGTCAGGTATGTTCCCAGATCCATCCACTTCTCATCTGTGTGGGTTCTTAAGGACAATCTGCAGATTTCCTCAGAAATGCTTTAGGCAGATTGTGGACAGTCTGTCTGCAGGTGTCTGGCAGTGCAGCGTCATCTGAGCGCGCGGTGAAGATGCACTAATGCACCTTGTCTGCTTGTGTACGCAGTGTGCTCCCCAGAGACTAACCTCCAGTTATAACCGGAAAGTTATTAGAAACTATAATAACCCATGACAACTCTAATCTAATCTATATAGAGAGATCTATAGCTATTATAGTGTAATAACTTTCCGGTTATAACTGGAAATAACTATTATAGTATAGTATATAGTATGGTTTTACTATACTATTATACTGTAGCAAAACTATACTATTATAGTATAGTATAACCATAATAGTTATTTATGTTATTATACTAGAATTTATTTTATTTATTTATTATTTTATCTACTGTATTTTAGTTGTTATATACTATAATAGCTATAGATCTCTCTATATAGATTAGATTAGAGTTGTGATGAGTTATTGCCTAGGCTTTATCTCACTTGGGGGAAGTCCCTTGTCTGCACAACACAAACATTAGAGCATTGCCTCATAAAGTAACATCCTGGCCTGTGGAAATCAACCGCTGGTTTGAGAGGAGCCAAGTTTCTGTTTCATTTGCAGAATCTGTGTTAGGATCGCTGCCTGGGAAGGTGAGCAACCGTTGGCTAGAAGAGTGGATCAGAGCTGGTCCTGCTGGATACATGATGGACTGCTCTGTACCTCTGCCCTTCAAGTGAAGCTCTAACCATGTTTTAAAAAGAGAGAAAGAAAAATAAAGCAAAAAAATCTTCATTATTAGGCAGCTGAAGGATCCACAAAAATTACAGTTAACAGGCTCGTGTCCATTTAGAGATATCAATCCCCCAGGGAAGCTCACGAACAGCAGTAACTGCGATGAAGCAGCAGATGAGAGCTGAGGAGAACGGCTGCTCTGTCGGCCTGCCTTGTATGTAATCGGCTTTTCTTGTTAATGTCTGAAATCCCCTCTAAGTCAGGACGATGGCAGGATCTAGTGGCAAAATTGAAGTGCTTTGCAGCCCCCTTTTAACTGATAACCTATTTGCACTGTATGGAGGGCTCATTGCCTTTGGCTGACAGCGACGATGGTGCAGAGAAAGGGCCCTCATGAGTTTAACCAGAAAGTGTGATGCAAATGGCAAGAAACTTTCCCTTTAATGAGCAAGAAATCAGCCTTCATAGTATCATAGATACTTTAGGCAATTTTCATACTAATGCATATATATGATCACTTCCCCAGCCTTGGCCATAAAGGTCACCACACTTCCTCATACTAAGGAACAAACCCACAGAACCCCCTTTGCCCAGCACATCCCTGCCACACGTTGCCACAGCACCCCGACCCCCGCACCCCTCCCAGGCTGCTGCCGAGCTCCCTGTGACCCACTTCAGCGCTTCCCCAGCCCCACCACCTTCAGACTTCGAAGCGTTGCCCTGGTCCCCGCGCTGCCCCATCACACAGCGCTGTCCTGTGCCCAGCAATCCCCCCGTGGTACCCCAGCCTGCACAGTGCTTCCAGGCACCCCCCGTAGTGGTGACCTGCACACCCGTGGAGCACTGCCCTCCATAACCCCAGCAGATACAACATTTCACCCTTTCCAACCTGCACGGCAGCATGCCGTGCCCAGTATTACCAGTCAGAAACACCTTGCTGCACTGGTTTCTGTCACATTCAGTCCCTACCTTCAAGGGCTGTGGGGACCGGTATCGTTGTGGTTGATAGCAAGGGCCAGAACGAGGAGCAGAAGTTTCACTAGGTCTGAGTGCGGGAGTGCACTGGGAACGGGAGTGGGAATCACGATGGGAAGGGAAGGAAGCAAAAATGTGGGAATCACTGTGGGAAGGGAAGGAAAGAAGAGGCAGGACTAGAGAAATGTGGACCTTGGATTGATTTGGCCTTGTATTGCAGTTTCCCTGTACCTGGTGTCAGCTAATAAAGATTTTTTTCCTAAATTCTTAACTACCCTCTAGAGTGTTAAAACTGAAACATTTTTAATATGATCAATTTTTATTCTTATTGACTGTTTTTCTATAGACTTCAGCTTAGCCAATAAAATTCAGTCCACTTTATGTCCAGAGCTCGTTGTTGGACGCTGAAAAACTTTGAAAGACTTTTTTTTGCCTCAGAGCAGTTTCTTCTGAAACGTGCAAAAATTAACTCCCTATATGTACCAGCTTCTTTTAACAAAACTGGAACATCTGACCAAGTTTCCCTTAAATCCTAGAAGCCAAAGACTCTCTATTGCTCCTCATAGCCAAGGAGCAGAGGGAAAGCTGAGCCTAAGCCATCCTCCTCCAGCCTCTTGGCCCGGTCCTGATGGAAAAACAATTGCTCAGGACAAGTCGGAGCAGCCCGGGGAGCTGGAGCAACGCCCGGGAGCGCTGCGTGCCTCGTCCTGCAGCGCAGGGCGCAGCCTGCCCTGCCGGGGCTCCAGGGGAGCGGGGGAATGTCCCTGAGGGCCTGGCCCTACACCACCGAGATTTAAACTAAGAAGTGATTTTGCCCCGCCTATCTTAAGCCCTTAAACATTATCTACTCTACAGACAAGAAAACAGGTGCGGAGTAGGGACAGAAAGAGAAGGGGTGGTCAGAAAAGCGAGGTGATTTCTGCAAAGTATTGAGCCGTATGGCAGGAGGAGGCAACTGGTGAGGGCTGCGCATCTGACCAAATTATGTGCTGGCTTCCAAGTGTTACTGGGGTCAGCTCAGCTTTGGCTGCAGCGTCTTAGAACTTTCACATAACTAGAGCAAAGCTCTTTTAAAATAAACAGTAATTGCCTAAAACCAGCGCTACATCGACAACAGCTAACATCTTAAGTGAATGTATTTTGCATCCTTTTCTGTTTCTTAAGCATTAGCTGCTTTTACCCATTTTGTATCCAAACAAGTACACAGAGTCTATTTATTTATTTGATTACATATTTATTACCCAGTCTTTCCCAGCAAGCTGAGTCATTTCTCTTGCACACACAAGTAAATAACAATTTTTGTCTTGATTATCCTCTCAAGTGACACATTCCCTATTCTTGTTTACTGCCATTTGAACCGTCCTTGCCCGCAGCGCACAGCATTGCAATGCCCACAGAAAACCGTAGGCTTGAGGAGACTGAAGGTTTAAAAAAACATTACTCAGACACAGATTTCAAATTGAATGTATTTGCATATGTTCCCCAGATATTTGAACAACGGGGCTTGTTTCATGCCACAACTTCTTTGCTGAAAGCAGGCCTATGACATGTCTTTTTCGTCCAGCGGTTACTGTGGCCTGGTGTCGGCACCGGTGAAGCTCGCTTGAGCATAGCGCGGGATCCAAAGTGCTTAAATCCCGCTGAGTGGCTGGGCGTGTTGTGCAAGCGCCAGAAGTCTTAGAGAACAGCAAGCGAAAGGGAAAGAAAATCCAAAAAAGACTGAGTGGGAAGGAAACAGCGAGGGGAGACACAGAAATACTAGGGAAGAAAGTCAACGAGGATCCAAGCAGCAGAGGCAGAAGTAAAAATTAGAGGTAACTCTCCCCATCTCTTTAGCGTTTCTCACTCCAAAGACATCCACGGCTCCATTTTGCAGAGGGGGAAGCCGAGGCATGGGGCAGCTTGGCTGCT
>NW_009233834.1:3004-22621 GCF_000690835.1 Fulmarus glacialis | reverse complement strand
GGCTGCCTTTCATCTGTGGGCTGATCCTGCTGCCTTTTCATTTTATTCTTCCAGCTTCTGGGATGTTACTTGCTTACACACCCCCACACCCACCCCGCTATCATTCTGCATGCATGTTTTCGAAGGAGCAGGAGCTTATTTTCCATGTGCTTGTCTCTTCTACCCCCTCAGCAGCTTCTCCTGTCACCAGCTCACTCAGCCTCTGGGAGTTTTTTTACCACTGGCCTTTTTCTCATCCTTCTATGTAAGATATCATAAACCAAATTTGGTTAAAGGCAAGTCCTGCTTGTGCAGCCTGTCTCTTCCTTGCACGCGCTTTGGTATACTGCAAGCTTTTATCCCCCGCTCTGTGTGCCTGGGAGATGAGTAACTACCTAAAGCATACCACCATCAAAATAGTGTGTTTAAAAAAAAAGGAAAAAAGAAGAGACTTTTTGGCAAAAGAACTAAGTAACACTAAAGAAAAAAGAAACATTTCAAGCGCTCTCATGCTTTAAGCGCTCTTGTGTTTTCCACATGTAGGACTGGAAGACAGATGATCTGGTTTGTATGGCAGACTGCCCACGCTCACGCAGGGAGCTTGTGGCAGGTCGCCTAACCCCTCTGCACCACACCGTGCCTCACCTGCGAGACCAGGACGCTGCCCGGCTCCCGGGGATCCTGCCTGCCTGCCTGCTCTCGTTAACCAGCCGCTAACACCCTTAGGATTCCTGAGTGGAAGGAAAGGTGGAAATACAGAGTGCATTAAAGCAGGGATGTCTACCTGCACCCCAAAACAAAGTTGTTAGTTACCTGCTTGGGAACGGCTGAATAATGAGAGGGTAGCCCAAGGAGCTGTGAATCCAAACACCATTTCCTTCGTTTACCAAAGCACATATGAAGTGCTTGCAAATCTTATGGCTGCATTTATTTTTGGACAGCTATAGTTAGTTACAGTTTGTTTTCTTGCAAGCTGCCAAGACTGTCCTCTGTGCTTACGCGTGAGCATTTCCCAGCTATAGCTTGTTGTAGTCCTTAATTTAAAGGATGGACAGAACTTAAAGGCCAAAAAAAGAGAAGAAATCCTACTTGCTTAGCAGCTAAGTAGCCATTGTAAATTCCACACATTTCACAGCAGAGAGGGCAGGAGCTGCCTGAGATCTGATGTATTCCTCTCACCACCTTGCCTCCATAACTCTTCCTTGTGGAGGAGAGCTGGATTCATTTGCTTCCCAAGTCAATCAACAGAGTTCATGAGTCAGCCAAGGGAATGCTGAAAAGCAAGAGGGTACGCTCCTGCCCCCAGGAACTGATTACACTGCCTCTTAATTGTTCCCAGATTCTATTATCCCTGAAGAGACTGAGCAGCACCAGCACCAGTCAGCTTGTTGACAACATCCACTCCGTACAGCCTACCTCATCAGACATACAGAAATTTGCATTTTTGCAAACCACGGATCTGCTGAGACTACAATAGTTAGGTTATTAAAAAGAAAAAGTCAGGTCTTAAAGATGCCTATCAGAAAAATCATCTGTCTTCTGAGTCAGAGCTGCATATGCTACAATTTTGAGTAATCACACAGTCAGAAAGCCATCTGATACCAGGACGGTTCAAACCTATAACCAGTATGATACTCTGCATATCTCTGATCCAGACAATTCCCTCTATTCACATTCTCTACCAGTGCTCATTTTTTCCGCCTGTTCCCTCCTGTCCCCACCCAAACAAGGACACCCAAATCTTCATTTCACTCTTCACTCATTGTTAACTGGAGTATTTTCATTTTTACACTGCCACACGGCTTCACTTATTACTACTTCTTTCATATCACCTGTGCAGACTGTTGACCCTCCCTCACAGTTCAGGTGACAGTGTATGAAGAAGGAAATGCTACATTTAGGACTGTAAAAACAACCTGAAGTCTGTCCCATTATTCAAACCCTTTATCATAGTTATTAAATGAGTAATCACATACATCTCCATTACACTTAATTCAGTACATGGGAGTGTGAGACTAGGAAGTAAAGACAGCTGTTCAATATTGATTTTTATCCCTTTTTATGTATCCCTATGCCTAATTTGCTTCATCGCTTCCAAGCCAGGCCACCAAGCAAGCTATTAATCGCTTCACAGACCTTTTTCTGTGGTGGCCTCCACGTAGCATCTCAATCCAATAAGCATTAATTCTTTTC
The DNA here is from genome assembly GCF_000690835.1 of Fulmarus glacialis. Lineage (NCBI taxonomy): Eukaryota > Metazoa > Chordata > Aves > Procellariiformes > Procellariidae > Fulmarus > Fulmarus glacialis. The sequence goes on along the minus strand of NW_009233834.1, from coordinate 20,449 downwards.
TCAACCTATTTACAAGTTAATGGTTTTTAATCTCATTTGACAGAGAAATTGGGGAAAAAAATAACGACCAATGCTAGCAAAATTCACCACTCCATTTAGGAATCCAGTGGCTGCACCTCTATTTGAGATTACTCCCCAGCCCCAAAAAGAACCCCGCAAACCCCATGCTTGGCATTTTTATGGCAGCATTTAAAACACAACAGAGTTTTAATTGCCCTTTTTCTCATGACTACGAGAAGGTGGGTAGGTAGCAATACACCCCAGCAGCAGGGAAAGCAAGGGAGACAAAGGTGCCTTGACCAAAGCCGCTCAGAGAACCTGTGGCAGAGGCAGGCTCTTCCCTGCAGCACCGTTACCAATTTCCACGTCAGCACCGAGCTCTCAGCACTCTCTACAGCCATAGTCTGGCAATACAGTTAAGATAGCTTCAGGGGGTTCAGTACTGAACCAGGAGTGCCACAGAGCACTACCAAGCATAAACTCCCTCTGCCATTTTTAACGCATCTGCCCAGTTTAGCTCTGTACCGGCTGGCACACACGGCCGTTCCTCAGCTGGCTAATTCAGCAAACGAAAAACACGCCCTTGTCTGGATCATCTGGATCACCAGCAGCCTGGGATGGAGGTATGTGGAAGGAACCAGGGCCCCAAGCCGGAGCTCTGCAGGGGGGTGAAGGAGCCTTTGCCCTCTGTGCTTTGGCCGACACAGTAACTTGTGGGCCTGTCCGTGACAGGATCTGGGACCTCATGCCAGTCTCCCTTGGCTTCACCTATGCTCTTTCCCAGCTCCTACAGTAGCTTGTGAGCAGTTGTGTTGCCACAGCTGGGGGGAAGCACATGTCCCAAGCTGCTTCGGAGGAGAGCGCTGCCACCAAGCCGGGTTATTGAAGATTTCTTGTGAGAAATGGGGCACAATCAACTCACCCAGAGCCATAAGTCAGTCTGGGTCTCTGCAACAGATGAGTGCTGAGACTGAACATGCAACTCTACATCAGTATATTTCTGTTGGGAAAATCTGTCCTTATTCCTCTATTCCTACACCTGTTCCACTCATTTGAGGGCTTCATTGTAAGCCAGACAACCAAAATAACTTCAGTTAAAAAAAAAAACCTCCCAAATTTAGCTTCCAAAATTTGGATCATTTTTTTCTCCCCCTTACCTTCATAAGCATATCCCCACAAAGTTGAACTGGTGCATGAAAAGGGTCTTAGGATAGAAGAGTAGACGAGGGGAGAGCCAAGGTCCTCACACCTGCCTTGCCACTGGCTAGACGGATGTGGCACTACACCCTCACTTAGCCAAAAGACAGCTTTTCTTTTTCCCACAGCGGCCCCCATCTCTCATGTCCTGCCCACCTTCAGACTTCGTCAGCAAACGAGGTGAGAACCACATAGCTAACAGCTTCGTTCATGCGTAGCCTTGATTTATACTCTCAGCACCATCTGCCCTACAGAGCGAGCACTGCCATTCTCCCATGGAAAAAGCATGTGACCCTGTAATTAAAAACAATCATCATCTGCAGGTACAAGGCGATGTATTAAAGGTTGCGCAGACAACTGTAAATCTATAGTTTCCTGTCAAGTAATTGACTTTGTAATCATTTAGCATCAGTTTCAACACAGAAAACAATAATGTACAATAAACCCCTCACTGTCATGTCACGGCGGTGGTTTGAAGCAGACACCTTCTCTACCACTGCTACCACTTGAGCTCAAGTACAAATTACATTAGCAGGCAAGCAGAGAATATTGCTCTTTGAAGCCCTCACTGCAGGACAGAAACCCTGAAAAGCATGCAGGAACAGTCCTGTTTTATGGGCGGCCTACCCAAAGGCAAGCAGTTAAAAGTGGCTTCCCCCCCTCCCCCCGCCCCCGAGTTAATAGTTAGCTCTTCAACCAGTTACATTATGGTTAGCAGTTGGATTTTCATGGTATCGCTGCTGCTCACACCTGCCCTGTTAGAAATTTGGGATTCTGCTTCTAGCTGGTGACATTTTCTATATTTACAACAGCACTGAGGTGAAGCATTATGAACATTAATTGATTGATGCTGATATTTTCATTATTAAAATATTAGAGTAAAAATATGAGGTTTAAATTTGATGTCTTGTCTGAGCTGGTGCACTCAGTTCCTCTCCATCATCCATGGAGAAAGAGATAACACCTTCAGAGTGATTCATTCCAGTTTAAAATAGACTCCTCTCATCTCTCAAAGATTGATTTTTTTCCACTGACAGCGATGAACCCCTGCATGATCAGTCTGACATGACAGTCCACTTTGAACACTAGATTATTCTTGCCCCTTTTCTCATCCCCACTGTTTATTCCAACTCCTACCCCACGGTATGGCTGGCACAACTGTTTGCTGGGCCACTCTATGAACCACCTCATAAAACTAATCCAGGCAAAAAACAGCTGGAGGGAAGGGGAGTTGACTTCGCTTTTTTTTTTTACCCACCAGCCAGATCAGCTCCCTGACCTATTTCAGTGTGGCCCCACAAAGAGTTGTGCTGGCACACCTGAGAAAGTGCTGCTAGGGATGCAGGGACTAGATGGTCACCTAGCTTTTGGGCACGTAGAAGTAGATGAAATGAGCGAGGTCTTAAAAACCCAAAGACTAGAACTCTTGGGCTATCTGTTCTCAATAATAATAATAAAAAAAAAAATCTTCCTGTCTGGGCTAAGGTGTTTCTGGCAAGGCAACAGCTGCTATTTTGTGTGTTCCTTACCCACAGGTCCCATTTGGAGTGCTTGCATAATGACTCCTGAAGTAAGGTATCAGTGCACAGGCAACAACCATCCCTCAAAGGCAAACTATTCCCTGCAGAATGAGAAAAAGAACTGGCAGTTTCCAACCCTGTCTTATTACCAGTCACAGTCTGAGTGGAGTTTCAAAAAAACACCAGCAAAAGGTTTATTCCTTCCCAGCTCCCTTTCTGCCCAAGCTGAATTTCAGCAAACAGTTTTAGACCATCCACTGCTAGATGTTCTCTTAAAACAACTCTTCGGGCAATTCTGCTCTCTTTTTTAGGGAGTGGGAAAAGAGAAAAGAAGTGAGAGAAGTATTATGCGTTCTTCAGACCATGGTTAACCTAAACCACTGTTGGCGACAACCTCAATCCAAACAAGAGGTTGGACTAGAGACTTCCAGAGGTTCCTTCTGACTATATATTTTTGTGATTCTATATTGGGGTTTCCTTATCAGTTTTTCCTGAAATCAAGTCTTGACTGGCTTTCCCTTCATAATGGCTTTCACAGATCATTTACACCTTCAAGGTCTCAGCCTCCATTTAGCATCACCTCTCTCTGTTCAGATGCCTTCTTTATTCTGTTCCCTATGTACGACATAGCACAAAACCAGGTGCACACCATGAACTGTCAGGAAAAGCAACAAGCAAAGCCATTACACCCAGGGTAGGAGGTAGGACACCAGCGCGGCAATACTCCACCCGTCATGATCAAAGGAATGTGATGAACAAGCATTTGGGGCTGGATGCATGTGTCTATGTGGATGCTAAGAGGTCCACACAAAGGTATGGTTGAGTAATGTTCAACACACCTTGGACCTTTTGATGGAAGAAGGAGGCATGAATGTACCCAGGCTAAAATGAACCTGCCTCATTTTATGAGGCTGCAGCAGGTGCCACTCCCCACCCTGCTTCTTATTGCATCCGGGAAGAAGTAGAAAAATAAATCAGGGAAATCAGGATCGTTCCTTACTTCCCAGCTATAGGAGAAAGGGCAGCAGAGGAGAGGATTCCTCCTCTTTGGTTGCAGAGGAGCAAGCCATTCTTCTGGTGCCACAGGTCAGACCTCGTAGAGCCCTCCTACAGGGGGAGGAATGGAGACTCTCACTTGCCCTCTCTGGGCAGGAGTCGCAGACTACAAATAAGAGGTTTTACTTGGCAGCTGGGTATTTGTCCTACAAGAGGGCTCTGCCCTAGATAAAGTCAAGCTTTTGCCTATTAACCAGGAAACATCACAGAAGAAAACATCACTGAAGTACATCTATTCCTCTGCTTCCAAGGAACCCAGAAACATCCCCACACTGTTCAGCGCTGTTCACCCATCCCCTGCGCCTCATCCTGCCCCTGCCAAGCCATCAGGCTAGGCCAGCGCTCACACGCAATGTGATAACTTCTGTGCAGTACACCCAGCTAACTCCTCAACATCCAGGCACATCCACTTGGCTCAACTGTGTACAGCCCTGCTAATTTTTGTGGGTGGCAGTGGGGAAATAAGCACTCAAAAAAAGAGAAGATGGGGAACTTGCAGAGCCCTTGCCATTTGTTTAGCTCAGGCACAACTTCAAGCACTGCTGTAATTGTCTAGAAATCAAACAAGTGGTTGATAGCACCAATTAACACCTTCCAGCATAACAATACCTTCATCTCACCTCTCCCCATTCTCTCGACAGCTTAACATATTGGCACCCTTGAATGACTTCTCTCCCAGACAGCAGACAAACAGTAATACGGAGGGGAACAAGGAATTAAGGTGTACACAGTGCCCTAGCATGAGCAGAGAGGCAGCACAAAGTACTAGCAGTTATAAAACTTCATATTAGAATAAAAAATTAGGAGTTGACCTGAGACAACCAAGAACGTGAAATTAGTCTACAGAAATACTTTTTACTGAGACTCAAAACATTTTTTGTTAATAGCTACCAGCTGAGAAGATTTTTTAGATGGAAATTCCACCAAAGAATACAGTACCCTTTTCACACAGTGGGGGAAAAGCCATATGAGCAAGTTGATCAAACCGGGGGAAGATTTTTTAAAAAATTTTCAAATTTTCTTTAGTATAAAGAAGCAATAAGCATAAGAACTTATTTGTCTTTAAGTCACCTCTTTAAGCTTCTTGTGTATACTTAAGTTTGCAAGCTCAACCACATGCAACAGTCTTGCATTACAGGAGCACATAAGACAGTTTCTATAGCACTCCATATTCAGCGTACAGATTGGGTACCACACGGCGCAACAGCCATCTCTAGTTAACAGACAGGGAATATCTCAAAGATAGAACTTTGGATTCAGATGAGACACTGCTTTCTGCGATTACAGCATAGAGTACATCAACTTGAACCCGCTGGACTTGCTCTAAATTTACTCCGCTGTGACTGAACACAGCGTTATGCAGAGAGAGGAAAGGGGCAAAGGCTTGTTTTATTCAATACGCTGTTTTATTAAAGTACTAGGACCGTGGATGTGAGATTCCCAGAATTTAAAGCAAAGCCAAGTTTGTGGAGAGGCAACATCTACTAGATCAGCGCTACAAACAGAAAAAGTAAACAGCTGCTAGATTCAGAGCTGGGTTCCCCCCCACACACCCCGAAGTTGTGCTACCATTTAAAACAATTAAAAAATTATCCTTGTCTGAAGAGAAGGCTAATTACCCTTCACGGTGACACTGCCCATCCACCTTAAGATTCAGCGGGAGGGATAGCTGCAGCTTGGGCGCATTCCCAACAGGGAGAAGCCTCAGGCTTTGCTCCTCACCGGAGCCCGGGAAGGACGGCTGCTGGGAAAGGAGCAGTAATCCCAAACCGGCTAAGCCAGGCCGCCTTCCACTACAGCCCAAGGGCCTTCGCCACCAACATTGAAATGCTAATCTGACTTTGTAAACCCACAAACAAAAACAAAGAGGAGGACACAAGAGGTAAAAAGCCTCCCTGAACTCCATCCCCAAACTGAATCTCAGGCATTCAGGCTCTGTCCTACGAAGCATGATTTTACCAGCAGAGGTGGGTCCCACTAGCTCTGATATCAAAATTGCTGGCAGGCAGCATCTTTATGGTCAGATGCATTTAAATGGCCACTTCCACCACACACTAGAATATCTTTTGTTTCAGAAATCTCCTCAGAAAATAGCTTTTTACTGCAACAACAGGCCAAGCACAGACCTTCTAGCCTTACTTATTGCCCTTTTACAACAGGACACTATCAAATATTAATAATAGTAAAACCTAACCAGCTTCTGCAGCTGGGCTCAAGCTTGACCCTGCGTGTGCTGAACACACTTTCCCCACCCCCCCAAACCCACACATTTAAGACCTATGCCTGCCCACTCACTCACAAAATGGGGGTAGCACCGTCCCGGAGACCCCAGCTGGGAATTCGAGGTGGGTACCATAGCTCTGGGTCTGCCACAGGCTGGCATGGGGTGTGTAGGTCAGCTGGTGGGGAGAACAGGTCCGATGGCTTCCCATGGAAGCTGAGACACTAAATCTCAGGGATCAATAGGGACACGCGATCCCAAGGCTCGCTGGCCCTTCTCTCTGCTTACTCTGCTCTTCTTTCAAACCCTGTCAGCATACACACATCTGCAGAGAGTCAACACGGGGGATCATTTCTCACCAGCAAATGCTCCCTACCAGAGGGAGCACTGCAACCATCTAATTACCCTGAAAGCTGCCCTTTTGTTTCCCATCCTCCCTGTTTTCTTCTGTCTCCTGACCTGTTTTCGCAGGCATTTCAGGCTGCCTGTCATGTGGAAGCCAGACTTTAAAGACAAAGCAGCGACTCAGATATTTATCCCTCCGCTGAGGATCGGCTGACTCCGAGGGCACTGCTGCTACCATGGACCTTCAGGGCAGAGGAAGAGGACGGATCCAGCAACACGGACCACGGGTAAAGGGGAAGCCGTTCTGCACACCATGAATGGAGGAGCAGCAATTCCTTACTCGGGTAGCTGAAGCCAGCCGTGGTTAACTGAGGCCAGAAGGTCCAAGGGCTCTTCTCTGCCAAGTTTAGTCTTGGATGACAGTGAAATGTGCTTAATTTGACAGTTTCATTTTAACATGTATGGGCAAAGTCTAGAAGGAGACAGCAGCAGCAGCAAGGGAGCAGAGTTGGATCGTTATAAGGTAGCTTTCCTGTTGCTTCAACCCAGTGCTCAGTACTAAAAATGGATACAAAAAATTATAGATGCTGACTCTTCACCCTAGCAATGAAATAATTGAACACAGAGTGTCTTCAACACTATAACAATATTCTCACAAGTTACAAAAATTAGCCTTTCACTATAAATGTCAAACTCCGTGCCACACCTCTGGCATTACAGACGCTGAAAGTTTGGGCGCAGCGTTGGGGCTGGAAAATACGAGGCTGGAAAACAGGGAAACTTTCTCCTTATTTCTCTCTTCGTTTTTTTTGATACAAGTTCTGTGTCCTCCTCAAACTGTAGGAAATATGCTTGTATTTCTGTGAGCATGTGGAAAATGCAGTTCCTCAAGCAACCACTGAAGCAGTAGAGAGAAATAGGTGTTCAACAACAAGTTTAATCAGTGGAATCCTGTCAAACGCATGGAGACAACCTGACTTGTTTGGGGCTGTGTGCCAGTGGGGACGGGGAAGAACGCTTTGAAAGTACATGAGAACATCTTCTGATCTCCGCTTGACTGTTTCTCCTGAAGAACTGTGAAGTGCATCTTTCTTCACTGATACTTTGCTCTTCATCAGGTGATACAAAGCCACCATCTGGTTTACAACGCATACCTGGATGCGAATTTCCACAAGCCCAGTGCATTCTGCAGGCTATCTGGGGACAAGATTTTTTGGTAGAGTGTTGCCATCGCCTACCAGGTAGGCCAAACACCAACTACACTGGAAAGTATAACAGTGTGTTGTCTTCTCCTCTCCAGGCTCTAGAAAGGACCGGACCACCTTGGCGGATCAGCACTGGCCACTAGAGATTCAGCACTGGCCACTTTGCAACCATTATCCCCTTCTGCTCACAGTCCCAACATTGGAGAAGCTGTCCTCTCCATTTCACGCAAGCGCACCCCAGGCACGCAGGGCAGTGAAGGGTTAATTTAATTAGTTCTGTGTGTGCTCAAAGAATTACAGGCAACTTCATTTAATTATTAAGTAGCCAATCAGGTAATCTCTGTATCTGATTAGCACGCTAATGAAATAATGTCTTCAGTTCAAAGCTGTCATTCCAATCAGGAGACAACCCTTCAGCTAGAAGGAAAAGCTGGCCAGGTTTCCATGGGCTCAAGGCTTTGGATTTTGGAGAGGAGATGGGAGCAAGGAGTACAAACCTTTCTGCCTTCCCTCTCATCATCTCTATTCCTCTGCACAGAACAGCATGGCTCCCCCTTCCAGATGGGCGGGCACGTTGACTCCAGAGAGGCTCCCGGGTGCTCCAGGCAAGCGTCCTGTATCACCACCACCGCGCATCCCTTCTCTTGTGCTCCCAGATGTCCAACAAGACTCCAGTCGTCCAGAGCCCGCAGAGTGCCAGGCTGTTAGCGTATCTCCTAGGCACTGCCAACTGAGAGATCTGCTAAATATGTGGGGCATGGCTCTGCTATGGTCCACATGGGAGAAGAGTCACACAGCAAAGCCATTATAGCACTAAGAGGAAGCCAGAAACCTTCCTCCCTCCCCCACGCCACGCGCTCTGCTCCTGTGTCATATGCAGTTATTTCCAGCCTGGGGAAAAGTGCAAGGCGGCAGCTGTCACACGAGGCAAGGACTTGCCCCTTTTAAACAGGGATTTCAGGACTAAATGACCCATTACAATTAACACAGCTGCAAGAACTGGGACACTTCCACACAGCCCGAGAGGGGCTTTGGGAGCGGGGGAGGAAAGGAGGAGGCAAGCAGAGGGTTAGGATCATACTTCCAAGACCTGGCATGAAGTCTCCCACCCCACCACTTTTTAAGTATTAGCTCAGCTGTCCTCTTTCAACTGCTACCGCTCAGCCTAAGCTCAGCGAGGCAGCCGGGCTGGGGTGTGCAGCCCAGCCCAAGCCTGCCACACCGCCTCCTCCATCGGCCCCTTACTTGCACGACTGTTCCTGCTCAGACCCAGCTCAGAAACTCCCTTTCCCAAAGAGCAGCACCAGCTACTTTACTGTGCCACACCAGCATGGCTGCTTTTTGCCTAGCTGCGCACATGCTAACTTTTAATTAGCTAGCCCAGGTTTATCAGAGGAGCTGCAGCAGGATGTGGTTCAGCATGACCAAACCATCCCAGCATTTATCCGAGGAACCCGAAAGATGTTGCTGTCCACGCTCAAGCCTGTGCTGCTGCATCTGTACTTCTGTACGTCCTCTACTGCCAGTTTAAATGCTAACTCAGCTCCAATTGCCACAGCTGCCAGCGTGCCTTTGCACTACAGGGTGGGCATTCCCATTTCTGAGCACTAGATCACCTTCCCGGTGATGCTTCCGCTCTCCCGGTGCATTTCCCAGGAAAAGAGTGGAGCCTCCAGGATGCTCACACCAAACAGCACTAGTTTTGTTTAAGTCACCGTGCTGAAAACAAATACAGAGAGAATCCCAAGAGGAAGCAGAAAAATTGCGAGCAGTCCCCAGCCGGCCAGCCAGCCAGCTGGCTTTCTATGAGAACGCTGAAGTGTTGACACTTTTTGTTGACCCTTTTTTTCCCTGAGCATATTCCATGAACAAGAAACAGCGCTGCCGAGAGGGAAGATGTAGCTCCCTCTCTTCTCTCTGCTGACTACAGCCATTCCAAATGAAGAAAACCGGTTAGATCAAGAAATTCAGGCTTGGACAGCACAATGAAGCATCCACTAATAATCAATCCCTTCACAGCAGCCTTCCTGCCAACTGGCTACGGACTAGGCAATGATTATAAATTGTAGTTACTCCTGCAAGAAAAAACAACACAACATCATATGGCGGTCCATGCTCATCCTTTAATTCCAAAACCAGTCCCACTTACAAAAAAAGACAAGTCTTCTAACTGCCCGTCCTGAAAAAAAACTCAGCCCTGAAATCCAAAGCTGGGTTCCTCCCAGCTTGTGCTTCCCTATTCACAAAAGAAAACCAAAAGTGATAAAACTTGTGTCATTAAAGTTAGCAGAAATTTCTAAAAATGTCAAGGGGGTGAGTTTATTGGCTACCAAGATACTATTGTCACCCCCATATTTCTGGCATCCCACTACCTCAGGAAGCGCACACAGGAGAACCTGCCGAGGCAGAGCTGCCCCACCACTTATTAACCAGCAGGCAGATGCAATCCGAGCCCGACTTAAGCGCAAGCGACTGAAGCGGCCACCTGGGGACCCGCATTCCTTGAGAGCTCTGCCGTGCACATTCCAGCCCCCTCGTCCCCCGGCCCTGAAACCAGGTCAGGGAGGCACAGCATGACCTGATCTCCACCTCTGATAGCACCAAGCCCTGTCCCGTCCCTTCTTGCCACCCTTGCCACAGTCGGGCCACACGCGCCGCTTCTCCCTCTGCCGAGAAGCGCAGAGCAAGGATACAGATACCCATCCATGCATGTGAAGGGACTCCCTCTCAATGCCACGGCTATTTGCGGATCAGCCATCATCCAAAACTTCCCAAAATGAGAAAGTCCGGGTGTTTGGCAGGTCAGACACTTACTACAGTGAGTAGTTTGTTCTGCCGAGGGACTCGTAACACCCTCCCAAATTACACATTGCCCTTTATGGGATGCCGCAGCAGCTGGAATCGGCTCCCTTCTCACATTCCTTAATAAGCACTTCCATCGGAGAGCAGGGTGGATGCAGGGCATCAGCTGCAGTTAATCATAACCGAGAGCCGGGCTCCCTTTCCCCGTGCTCTGCGGCACTATCTGCAGTCTAAGAATATCCAGCACCACCCACCCTGCTGGGGCAGGGGGAGTCAAGTGGTCCGAGCTCCCAGGCATTACAGGTCTCCCTGCTACAGGAGACTTTCACTCTGCCTCCCCCAAGCAGCAGCCTTCAGCAGGGCCCCTCGATAGCTGGTTGAGATCCTACAGATCATGGAAAGATAATCCATTGCACTACTAATGCACTACTGCAGCTGTCCATGGAGAAAATCCCCTTTCAACCAAAAAAAAACCCTCAAGCCCTTTGATCCTCTCTCTCCAACACACAATTATCTTAAGGGCAAAATAGTCTTCTGTGCCTCGGCACCTTGTTTCGGGCTGAAAGAAAGGAAATCGAGACTGCTATTCCCTGTTTATTCTACATGGCTGCCCTGTCCGACAAGGCAAGCCGCTCAGGCTTCTTCAGCCCAGGCAAGCAAATCCTGACGGATAGATACCTGCATTGCTGGGTGACCAGAGCCTAAGGGAAACTTTTTGGGGAAAATGATTTGTTTTTTTTAAAAAAGAAAAGCCTGAATTTCTAAGAAAGATAGTAAAAGTTTGCACTATTTTGGTTTTGTGGAAGACTGTCAGCCGCAGTGAAGTTTAATTGATTTCAACCGCATGTTCGGTCTGACTTTGGAAGGAACAATTTAAAGGATCACCATCAACTTCAATTTAAACTTTTTCTAACCAGAATGTTAACTCAAAAAAGAAAAAAAAAAAATAGCGAGCCTTGATATAGTACCAAAAACCAACTCCAAAACCATTTTACAGAGGCTGATAAGGGTTCTTCCCCAGGTGCCCCCCTTGCTGCGTGACCTCCTGTTACCTGTGCAGTCTCACTCCACCTGCTACCCAGGGCTGCAGTGCGATAAGCATTGCTTTCAGCAGAAGGGTCAGCTATAAAAAGCCTTTCCCCTCCCCAGTGCCTGTTTCCATTCCTGTGCCACCGCTTCAGTCATGCTGGTACAACCCTTTTGTGGGGCTGCGGAGGGAGCAGCCCTGGTTAGATGCAGCTCACTTAAAGAAAAAAGTGTTGCGGTTTTTAATCCGGGTGAGCGGTTTTACTGCCATCTGTGACGGGTGGCAGGAGCTGCCGTGGGAAGGCAGCTTGAGAATTGATGTCCTCTGGTTCCACCAGACATCGCTCATGAGTCCGCACTAACACCACAGGGAAAATGGCCATGTGATGTCAAACCTTCTGGTGAAGAATAAAAAAATAGGAAAGAAAAAAGTCACTTCTCTAACACCCTGAAATACTATTAATTTCAGAGGTACTCACAACTGCACTTTATACAAGGATTTTTGCTCATCTAAAAACCCAACAAAGTATTACTCCTTGTGCACATTTCTCCATCAATCAGCCATTAATGAGTTTTGAATTCTTGGCTGACTCAACCAAAAGCAACAGGAATGCGGGAGCCTTGGACACACAGTTTCTATAGAGAGTGCTCACCATACTTGGCCCCTGCAATCTTCCCAAACATGTTTACACGCCAGTGCACACACGTGGCCTGGGAGCTGCATGGGACAAGACGTGATTTTTGCGAGAAGAGGATGCAGAAAAGAGGACAAGTAAAGAGAAGCCCTGAGAAGTGTCAGACGTGGGGATGTGAAGGGCTGCCATCCTCCACGTTCAGACTGCGAACCCTTCTGAAACCAGGATTCACTTTGACTTGCAAGTGCAATGTAGTTTCACTTTTACATGCATTTCACTTTTACAGAGCGCCCTTAACTTTACTTATTCAGGTGCCACGAAGCATCCTATGTGTTGGGGCAGTATGGGTTAGGCCTCAGTGAGGTCTTAAAATACCACAGGAAAGCACAGAAGGGGTCTTGCTTGCTGGGCTTTTTTTCCTTGCTTCTTTTCAGCATTTGAACCTTCCCAGCACACCAGAAGAGGGAGCCTTTGACTCCTCTCCCATGCTCATCATTTGTTTTATATTAGCAACAATGACAAGCTCTATTAAGAGTCAAGCTCTTTAAGTGAACTCTCACCCTTTGCCTCCTAAAACAAACAAAAATCCAAGCAAGAAAAAAAAAACCCACAACCCTCTTTGCCTTGTGTTATGGATATATAAATATTTTTGCTGCCACACAACTCCCTGAGTACAGGGCTCACCAGAAATGAGGAAACTAGCTCTGCCTTCCAACCTTTTGGCCATGCGAAGCTCCAGCCTCTTTACAGCAGGCTTAGCTGGAGAGAAAGAGCCAGAGAATTAACGGCTTTACCAACGAGGAGGAAAAAGACCCTCCAGAGCTCCTTTTACATCACCAGCCCCAGCAGCCAGAACTAAACTAAGACTAGAGTTTCAAGAGCCACAGCGGATCGACCCGGCAGCTCGCAGCCGCCAAAAGCATGAGGTCCCGCTCCTACCGCAGCTCTGCAGGACTGCAACCCCCCAAAAGCCCAGCCAGGACCCAGTGAGCAGCTGGGCTGGCGCCAGGGAAAGGGCAGACCACAAAGTCAGAAGCACAGCCAGGGCAAGAGCTTGAAAGGGACCGAGATCCTCCTTCTGGCAGCCGGCAGCCCCCAAAACCAAAGCTTCGGGTTTCACTGCTCCCTCAGCAGCGTGTGTGCCCACCTTCCCAGCGGGCTGAACACGCCAGCTCGACCACACCGATGTAAAAACCAACAGAGACACCACCCCCACCCCCCTGTTGCTGAACTAAGCTATGTGTCTATGGGGAAGAGCTGAACCAGTGTAAGTACATCTAGGGCGAAGAGCTTGCACCGTTTAAATCAGATCAGTCCCAAAACTGCGTTAAACTGGTGGCCTGAAGACCATTACACCCCTCATGTTTCAAATTGTTCAGTATTAACTTTATATACTGCCTTCTCCAGCCAGCCCTCAGCAGCCCTACTCAGGATGATACCAGCAGCTTTGCTTTTTCAGTGGAGAGCTGGTGTTTTAGCTAGGCATTTACAGGACATAAAGAGCTCATCAAGAAGTTGTGCCAGCTCTGAAAGCAGTTGCCGCGTTGGGTTGCGAGGCCACCTCGAAGCACAGTAAAAACCTTGACTGCCATCAGCCCGTAGTCTCGTTATTCACCCATTCCCGGTAAAAGCAGACTTAAAAGCCCCCCAAAAAAGCAGAAAAATGTGTGTTCTGGCAGTAAGCAAACTACACTTTTCCCCATCAGCTGTTTTCCGTTCCTCACACAAAAGGCCGCAAACCCCTCCTAATTGCAGGAGCCCTCCACCTAACAGACCCTGCTCTCGGGGCCCTCCTCCCCAGGAACTGGGGGAGAACTGGGGCACAATAGGAGGGAGACCGGCTAAAGGGAATAGATCTGTTAAATTAACACATTTTCTGTCAACCAAATCAGCTGCCCCTAGTGCTATTGTTGGTGAAACAATGGAGACCCCAGGAATGGGCACCCATTAAAAGGAACAAGCCTGCTGAAAGGATACACTCTGAGGCACAGCCTTGTGTGTTTAACAGGATTCTCTACTGTAAGGAAGGAGGAATCACTAGGCTGCATTGTTCCCACCACCACAGCAGATGCTGTTGCTTCTGGTAACGAGGGGGGGGGAAATAATAATTTTCATACCTACCTACAATAAGGTTTACACGATAAACTTTTAATTTGGGAACTTTTAACTGCCTGGCTGTTGTCATTTCTGCCTATAGCCCTTTTCTTGAGGAGATTTTTGCCTGAAAGAAGTCTGTGAAAGCATCCATTGCCATTACAAAAGTTAATTCTTCACCCTTCATGCAGGCACTTAACAGATGCCAGGGGCAGAATGGCACAGCTCTGCCGGCATTATTCGCTGGGAGAGAAAGACCGCAGTTAAGCAGGTCTGCATATAAAGCTGCAACACTTTAAAGGTGTTACTTTTAGCTGGTTTGGTTAGAGCAAATTCCAAAAGGAACAAACTTTTGAGGCCTAATTTAGATGCGGTATGCAGAAGTTTACATCAGCTGCATTGAATTGGTACAGGTTTGTGGTAGTGAGTCTTTGTAAACAAAACAAACTGCGAAGTCATATTTAAGTTACTACACAAAACATCTTTTTTTTTTCCTAGCAGGGAAAGACTTGCACCAGATTATCTTAAATTGGTTTAAAACAAGTTCAGCTTAAAGCGTTAAAATTGTGGGCGCACAAACACGTCAGCTAACACCAGACATGATTTTCAGAGTCAGCTGCGCTAGCGGAAGAGGCAATTGCCTCCAACTACTAACACCACAGAAAGTCTGTAATATCAACCTCCATGTACTCCATCCAAATCTCCGAAATTCTTATGGCGTTCTTCTTTCTCTTCTGCCTTCGACTGCTACAGTCATTCCACAACTCCCCTGTCATCTAACTCAGATCCATTCAAAATGTTGCTGTCAAAATAACCTTCCTCATCCATTGTTCAGACACCCTTTGGCTGCGTGCAGTCACTTCTTGTTCCTTTTCATAGGCTTAAGGTAATGTTTTAACTCACATATCAGCCTCCTGAACTACCTATTCCTTCTTTTTGTATCCAATTACACTAGAGTCTCATTATATAAAATGTAAACACTTGTTAAAAAGTTTAAGATCTACAATTGGGAAAGATGTGACTTGCATTTGAAATGGAAACTGATATAATGCTTTCCAATTTGCAGACCACTTGAAACAACAGCTCTGAGAAGTATCTCTCTGCCTCCCCCTCCATTAATCTCAATGAACTCTAGAGCCCAATACTGACATGTAGAGTGTTAATGATTCTGTTATGAACAGAATAACTAAGGCAGCAACAGTGAAGACCAGCAAAGTAAGAACTGCTGCTGGAACAGACACGGGGAGAGGGATGAGGCACTGTCAAAGCAACTACACCAAACAGTGGATGGGACAGGTAGTAAGAACAATAAAAACAATACTAACCCTCCATTTTGTTTTTTAAACTTGACTTTCAAACAACAAATACCCAGCTCCCACCTCTATTCCGATGAAGCAGATGCTGCCCGGGGGAAGCAGAGCCACCATGGACTGTGGTATATAACCCAAATTCATACATTGGTCCATAAATGGATCTCTCCACACAATGGGGTTGACGCTTTTTCTTTTCAGCATGTTTGAAGTTCATAATTTCTTCCAACCCTGTCTACTCACCATACAGCACCTCTCTGGGCACTGCCAATTACTCTGATTTTCTTCAGACAATTTGCTTTTTCTAAAGCCAGGTGCTTTGTGGGAGAATGAAGTTTTATTGAGCAGATCTATTGTTTGCTCTCGTTTCAGTCAGTGCCCACTCCCTTCCACTTTAACGTTGCCTACTGCCAATGGGCAAATGGCAAGAGGGACAGACATCCTAATGCCTGAACTATCCTACTGAAAAGGCATTTAAACTAACTCAGACTTACCCTCTATAAGTAGAGTTGACCTACATGAATTCACTGACATTTTGGTCAGCTTGCTGCACCTATTTGTTGCATTTACCTTTATCGGAAGAATTTATCTGGCCATCTCTGCTATCATACAACAAGACGAGGCATCAGCAGATGCCGTATATGCTACTGTAATACAAACAACAATGCAGTACCAGACCAGAATAGCTATAGAGGGGTGAAGGCTTAGCACTCAGGTACTGTACCACACTATCTGTGCAATTAACCCCACACAAACCAGTGACAGAACAGGAAGGTTGTGTTGTTTTGGTGTCACGAATCACAAGGGACCCACCCAGAGGGCACAGAGTAATGGGCTCCACAAAGAAATTTTAGCAGGACCTAACATGGCAGGACAGTGGAGGTCAAATCATATTCAGCCATTCTGTCCTCACTAGGAAAAATAATTTTTTCAAAGTATTAAAATCCTAACACATTTAGAGTTTAACACATTAAAAAGTATTTTTTGCTTTTAAAGCTGTATCTGGTTTGCACAGATAGAAGCAGCCCTGTTCTTTGCACTCTCCTTCACATGGCTGCAGCACAGCTCTCCCTCTCTCCACACTCTTCCTCCTCCTGGGGGACCCACGGGAGCAGTAGCAGCCGCTGGCTTGAAACAGCCACACAATATTCCTGACAAAAAGAGCCTGTTCAAGAACCGACATGGTAGATACCGCACTACAGGAGGGAAAAGGTGGGCAAGAGCAGCAGTGCCCTGTCTGTGGGTGGGAGGAGTGTACCTAAAGGTAGAGCCAGAGCCCGAAGTGCTAGGAAGGGGCAAGAGGCGAGGAAAAGCATCTTAAAGCTGTAGTGAAGTTAACAGCAGAGGCAATTTGCCCAAAGGCGCTTTTAAAAACCACAGGAAAAGATTTATGTTTTCCCTGTGTAATGTGGCTTTTCCCCCTTTTCCAAATAAACTAAGTTAACAACAATGTTTTGACTATTTTCAAGCACGTTCTGGAAAGTCACCTCCCCTCGACCTACCCGGGCAGAAGTTCCTAAATGTTTTAGCCCACAGCTCCTGGGAGCACATGCCAAAGAGCTGGGTGGCCGAGCCATGCTGGCTTCTGTCCAGTGTTTTCAAGTTGTGCAGAAATACGGTTGAAAACGTTAAATATTCTCCTAATATTTTCAACACAAACAATCCCTGCAGCTGCCAGGAGGACATTTCAGTCACAGAAAGGAGGGCACACGGCCAGGAGAGACTTTGTCACGAGAGGTGTCCCACATTACAGTCTGGTCTTGAGGGAAACAAATCATTCCCTATCATTGCCTGCACTAACGTGACTGTGGAAAGCATCCTTTCTGTCCATCAAGGCAATGCCTACCAAAAAGATGATGTACCCCGTACAGCCAGACCTTCTCCCGCTGGAGTACTGTTAGAGTAGGTAAGGACAAACGCACTCGATGCAGATTTTACACACCACCGAGAAAGAAACCGCAACAACCAAACCAACACAACTAAAAGCCCACTTTTGAAATGGCATGGAAGTTTTGTACAGCAGATGGCCGACAA
>NW_009233834.1:2620-2973 GCF_000690835.1 Fulmarus glacialis | reverse complement strand
GGGGGGGGGGGGGGAGGAGGGGAAAGCCCCACCCCAGAAGGCAGAAGTGCTCTCTGCCATCCTCAGCGATCCACGTAAAAACACGGCGTGAAGCCGAAGGCGTCCCGGAGCACCCGCTCCTGGCCCACTGAACTTTTGACCTGCTGGCGGTAGCTGAACCCCTCCTGAGTCCATCGCCGGGCGATGCTGCAGTGGAGATTTGAAAAGAGGAGCCCTGCGCCTCGTCAGGCGCCTGCATCTGCCGGAGCCAGCATGGGGGCTGGCTGCGCCCACCCCCTCCCCGAACAATGCCCAGGGCCCGGCCTGATGGATGCGCTTCTTTCTTTCAGTTTTGGACACCCCTTCCCCGTAGT
>NW_009233834.1:0-2206 GCF_000690835.1 Fulmarus glacialis | reverse complement strand
TTTTTTTTTTTTTTTTTTTAAACATATTGAAAGATCAGGTTTTGTCTGGTTTGGGGACTGCAAAGACTGTAGCAGTGAAAGTCTAACCTCACCCTCCCCCTAAAATCGGGGGGAGGGAGAGAGCAGAGATTATTTGTCACAAGCAGAATTAAGGTTTGTTTAAAACTTTCGCTTTTTGTAACAATGTTGTAAGAGTTTAGGGCCGAACTCCCCGCTGGAGATACATTAGTATCAGAAAAAGGGAAAAAAAAAAGCCACCAACCAGGTTTTAACTTGAGAGGAGCTCAGCCCTCCTAGGAAAAGGAGAACATCCTCCAAAGCTGACTGCATCCAGAGTAAGGCCATCCCTTAGAGACACGGGACACGGTCAGACAGACGTTTGCCATGAAGCTCAAGGAGTTTGAGTGTAACCATCCTCCAGCTGAAACCCTCCGAGGTGAGCTGCCCCAGCTTTCCACTTCTGCTTCCACACAGGAGAAAACAGGTTCACTCAAGCTACCTGTTTTACTTTGCATCCAAATGGACCGGGGCACTCACCCCTCCGTTACCCACGAGGGACAGTAACTTTTGAGGGAAGGGGCAGTAACTTCTCAAACCGCTCGCATTCGGCCACGAGCACACCTCCCCACAATAACCAAAGCTAAAGCAAGAAAACGTCATTTGCAGATGAGCACGATTTCCATTTTTGATGGCTGGCTAGGGTTTTATTTCCTTCTAATATTTGCCTCAAGTCCTAGTGTTTCCCCAAAACCCTAGAAGAACAGCCATCTCTGTTTTATTCAGACACCCCTGAAGCTCAAAGCCCATCTCAGAGGCAACAGTGAGACAGCCAGAATGGTCACCGGCATTATTAGGTCCAAAACCGAGGGGGGAGCCTTCTTTATGCAGCCAAATAAAGTACAAACCAAAAATCACACAGAGCAATATTTCTTAGAATGAAGAAAAGTGTAAGTCTCTTGGCTGGCCATCGGCTTCACACCATGAACTGTTTGGGCAAGCTCTTTGTGCAAAGCACAATTCCCAGATATCCCTGAAACCAGTGATGAGACTGGAACAACCATGCCAGGCAAGGGGTAACAAGATGGTGAGCTTCAAGGAACAGCAAGTTTTGAAGCCGCCTGCGCTGGGCTGCTCACACCGTGCTGGGGAAGGAGATTTACTCTGCGTGCCTGAAGACGCAGAGTTCTGACAGCTGCATCTGTCCTCTCGCAGCATCCCGATTTTAACCACGATTTCCACCGTCCCTGGGATAAATGCCATCCTTTAAACACCGTTTCTGCCAAACGCTGCAGGCCATCCACATGCACAGAGGTTTTTGGTAATATTTTCGGTGGGCTGCTTCTGCTCTGCAACATCCTCAGCACCAACCCACACGCACTCCTCATCCCGGGCAACCCCAAAAAAAAAAAAAAGAAGTTAATTTGTTCCAAGTGATGTTAACTCCCCCACCCTAAGCGTGCTCCGGGAACCAAAGGGGAGCCCACATTTACTTCATTTGTGAAGCAAGCCAGATGCTAATTGCCTCCAAAGGTGAAAGGCTAGTGCCTTGGCCCTTTTATCATTGTAAATTCAGGTTCCTTCAAGACTTTGCGCTGCTGGGCCCGGAGAGCCTCCCCCTTTAATGGTTTGGCATCAATAGGAGGGGGAGGGGAGTTCCCTTTCGCAAGAAGTTGCATCATTGAGAGACCTTATCCCCTTTCAAGATTTCGCACCGCATAAGGGATTCCCCCTCTTCAGAAATTCACATCCTGCTCGAGGAGTTTTGCTCTTTAGGGCTTCGCGCATCCCATTGAACTTTTAAGCATCTTTGGAATTCGCATTCACGGGGCAATTACTGTCTTTAAAAAACACACGCCACCACGTTATTCACCCGGTTTATTGCCAACGCGCTGGCAAGAATAGCTTTTCACAGCAAGCACAAAAGATTTCCTACTTTGACCTAGTCCTGCCCAAATTCCTTTAAATTCATAGATCCTATAATCAGTGTTGCCAAATCAAGTTTCAATTTTTCTTTAGAAACATGCTCCCAAAAAGAATTTAAAAAAAAAAAAAAGCCAAAACAAACCCCACACAAGAAAGTTGCAGAGGAAAATGGGTGAAAAGGTCCGAAAGCCGAGAGTTTTCCCTGCGCGGGGGACAGCGGCGGCGGTGAAGGCACCGTCGCTCCCCCGGAGCCTCCGCGGAGCCGCACAATGAGCGGCGCGGT
>NW_009233833.1:0-22218 GCF_000690835.1 Fulmarus glacialis | reverse complement strand
CTCCGTGGCTGGCGCGGGTCTGCGCTCTGCTCCGGGCTCTTCCTACCAGCTCTTGCGGCTTTCGGTTAGAAGCCGTTCTTTAATGTCGCCCTGGAACTTGATAAGCGGCTTCCTAGGCAACGAGGCTGATTTGTGGCCCAACGTGGCTCAACAGATATAGTTATTGTCCCAGAATATTTTCTTTACTGCTTTCGTACGAGTAATCAAAGTACTTTTAAACTTGCGTGAGTGAATAAGGTCGATTTCTCCGTGAAAGACGTAATTAATGGGTCAGTAATGCGTGAATAGGAAAAAAATTAATGAGAGCAGAAGTAGCCTGGCAGAAAAGAAACTCAGCAGGATTGTATTTAAATGGTTCTGAATGGAATTTTGAGCTCTCTGTAGGAAGAATAGGTTTTGTTTTGTTGCTTTCATTTGTGATGGTGTGCTTATGTGCATTAATGATCTTTATTGCAATTGTTTTAGACACCTGTTCAGATAAAGGAATTTGGTGCAGTAAATAAAATTGACTTCTCCCCGGTTCCTCCATATAACTATGCTGTCACAGCCTCCTCAAGGGTAAGTGGCTTTTCTGAGGTTTTTATGTTCTTGTCTTTCAGCTGGTATCATACGAGTGAACTCAATGCCTTCTTGTTTTGCTAGATCCACATTTATGGTCGTTACTCTCAGGAACCAATCAAAACGTTTTCTCGCTTCAAAGATGCTGCTTATTGTGCCACATACAGAGATGATGGCAATCTGCTTGTTGCTGGCAGCGAGGAAGGTAGCATCCGCCTCTTTGACATTAGTGGAAAAGCACCGCTGAGACAATTTGATGGTCATACTAAGTAAGACAGTGTTGTTTTCTCCTTTGTGTGCATAAGCTTGTTTGCTGTATATACATGTGTCTGCTTTGTATGTTGCTGAAGATCTGAATAATACTGATCTATGTTGCTTGCAACTGTCTCATGCAGATCTTACTGAAAGGTAGATTTTAAGATTTAATTCAGAATTGGAGTGACTTTTTAAAAAATTCTAAAAATCAATTGAGTACATGGAAGAATAAATACATTTTCCAGTTCAGGTAGGTGACTGTTAATATGTTATGTAG
Organism: Fulmarus glacialis; assembly: GCF_000690835.1. NCBI lineage: Eukaryota > Metazoa > Chordata > Aves > Procellariiformes > Procellariidae > Fulmarus > Fulmarus glacialis. The sequence continues at coordinate 21,128 of NW_009233833.1, read as the reverse complement.
ACATAGTCTTGTGACTACCTGGTGCTGATAAGCACGTTTTATTTGATGCTGGCAGGAAAAGAGTTCTAAAAAGTGGCTAAACAAAAACAGTGAAGAAATACGCCGGGAAGAGCAGGAATCCCTTAAAAAAACAAAACAGAAAAAGTGCGTGGTGCTGGCGAAGGAGTTAGGAGAGGAGTTCTGATGTACCAGTGAGGAGAAGACAATGATAATGCTTAGATTAAATAGATTGCAGTGCTATGGAAGACCAATACATGTGTTATCTATCTAGAACAACAACAACAAACCCCCTTTCACAGGAAAGCACACAGGCAGACCTCGAGAGTGTTTCTATTTGCTGTCTGTAGTGGTAGATTGGGTATTATCTTATGTCCTAACCACTGGGTTATCTGTAATGAGATTTAGGGTATCTGTGTTTTATGTCAAAGTCATTCTCTGTTGGGATGTTACAATGATAATACAGATTTAAATAATGATTTTTAAAGGACAAGAAGAGTGTCCAATGCAGTCATACTTAAAATTCACTATTATAATTTTTTTCTAAAGGACAGTGCTAGTACATAGACCTATAAGTAACAAATGCAGAACTTAAAGCTTTTGAATGAGCATCTAGTAGACTTGTAAAACCTTTAAGGCAGATCATATCAATGCTTAGGTAAGCATCTGTCAGCATAAACCTTTTCTGGCTGGAAATATAAAAACTAAAGTGTTTTTAACCTCTAAAGTGAGGCTTTGTAACTTCCAACAGTAAATACTTTGCACTTTTAAGTTAGAGAGAATACTTTAATAAGCCCTTCATACAGACTAACTTTCTAGAAACAAGTATGTATTTTAACTTTGGATATTGTGGACTTTGGTTTCTAGAGCTGTTCATGTAGTGGGCTTCCTGTCTGATAAATACCGAATATTTTCTGGTGGTGATGATTATTCATCAAATCTGTGGGATATTCCAAGTGCTACAGAAATCGTCTCATACAGTGAACATTCTGACTATGTGAGATGCGGCTGTGCAAGTAAAGTGAATGCAGATGTCTTTATAACAGGTTTGATTTTCTTTTTTATATATGTTTCTTTGGGATTGAATTGCAGAAAAATGCAGAAAGGTAGTTTTTCATATAGTAGGATCTTGTTTATTATATATTTTAAACATGGAGGATCTGTCTTCCTACTCAGTGCCTACTTTGTTGTTTCCTTTTTGCTTGCTTTTTAAGCTTGACACTGATGTTTGTATGGAAACTCTGATTGAAGTAATTTTTAACATGTTTTTGCTTTAGCCTGTTAGGGTTAATGGGACTGTTCTGACTGGCCTTTGAAAGTTTTAAGAAAAGCAGGTGAATGTATCCTTTAGTTAGGATTGACTGAAGTATTTTATCAGGTTTCCGGAGCAGGACACTAGTTCCATTGTAGTTTGTACAGCCCAAAACTGGCAGACTCAAAAATGAAAGGTCATATGAGGAGTTACTTGAAACGAGTTGCTTTTGGTTTTCCTAGCAGTAGCTTTCTATTAATCTGTGGTAAACTGCTGTGAAAAAAACTAGTATTCCTTACTTCAGGAGGCACAAGAGACTAGGCTTCATCAGGTTGCCTGATATTTATTTTTAAAAATTCACTTGATCAATGGAAGGGAAATGAAATTAAGAATTAAATTACTTTTAAGGCCTGACATGTTGCTAGGGCTAGAATTAGGAGGCTTATGTTGCCTGAAGGCTGTAAATTAACCAAGGTAAACTTCAAGGTGTTCTAAGTGTATGGTTTAAAACTGTTTCAGTTTGCCAGGAGCTCCTTTAGATTGTAGGACGTGGCTGTTTTAGTTCCTGAAATAACTGAAATGATGAAACTGAAGCTATTTACCGTGTTCTTTGCAGGTTCCTATGATCACACTGTGAAACTATTTGATGCACGAACAAAAAGTAGCGTCATGACAATAGAACATGGCCAGCCTGTGGAGAGCGTGCTTCTATTCCCTTCTGGCGGGCTTCTAGTATCTGCAGGTACTTCAATAGAATCAAGTTCTTTTGTGTGGCCCTAATTTGAGAAATATTTCAGCTGCTTCTTTCTTGTGTGGTGTTTTCATTTGGTAATGAAGTGGTAAGTGATGTAACAGCTGGATTTTTCAAAGATGATCTTTAGGAATCTGTATTGATCTGGAGGGTGAAGGTAGGGGTCTTCTTGTCTCTGATTTAGTTGGTCCAAAAGAAAAAGACATTTTTAATGACAAGATACAGACTTTAGCCCAGTGCTAAAGTGAAGGAATGAACATACTTAAGAAGTTTTGAAAAGATGGGACTGTATCTTTCTCTTAATGATGACAAAGTTTTTTAGTCTCTTCCTGCTGTTGCATCAGAAGTCCTGTAACCCAGTAGTATCTAGATTATTTTTGGTAAAGAGTATGTTGAATCATTCAGCTGTGCCTGCAGAATGGCCTAAAAAAGAGCAGGCTTGTAGTGAGTAGTCTTGTCCCAGGAGATAGTAATAATGGATGGGGACAGTGAGTAGGTACAGAAAACTGTGTTATGAAGGAGGCACTGTATCACTCTGTGAAAACTTTCTCCAGAGAAGTGTAAATGTGTACATATGTCAAACTGTTTTATGTGCTTCCTTCTTACAGGAGGTCGGTATGTCAAAGTTTGGGATGTACTAAGAGGCGGACAATTACTAGTTTCACTTAAAAATCACCATAAAACTGTAACTTGTTTATGCCTGAACAGCTCTGGACAAAGGTTATTGTCAGGATCCCTGGACAGGTTAGTATATTTTGTGGCTTTGTTGTGATTTAAATTCTTGAGGACTTTTTTCCTTTGAAAGTTATTATATATCAGTGTGAATCTGTGCATGTTTTTTGGGCTTAAACACTTTTAGCTGTTAAGAAAGAGAACTTATTTGAAAACATGTCTTGGGGCCAAGATACATACTGTGATATTCCTCTTATTAGCCCGAATGTCAGTGAGGGTTGCATGTGCCATTTGGGAATGCGTGTGGGGAACAACTGCATAAGCATTCATTTTTCTGAATCTCTAAACTGACCTTTGCAGTCTCCGCACAATAACTATTCTTAACTTTACTTTAATACAGTTCAAATAACTGAAAGTGTATTAGTATTCACCTTTAAAGAGCCTGGTTTTTGTGTCTCTGTGCTGTTGCTTTTTGTACCCAAGGTGCACGGGTGAAATATGTCCTTGCTTTTTTGTTTGTTTGTTTGGATTGAGTTGCTGAGTATCGGTACTCAACCTGTTGTCTCTGAGATACTAGAAATACGAAGTAATCTGAAATGACAGTGGTTTGTTCTCTTCCTCCCTCCTTGCCTCCTGTACTTCCTAGGCTTCCTCAGGCTTTATGATTACAAAGCATAAGCTGAGGGATCACACTAGCTGTGCAGCTATTTGTCATTCAGTGCTCACAACACTGAAGTTCATACTTGTTGTAAGATAATGTTTTGTTTTCCCATTTATTAAATATTTCCTACCTTCAATGAAATCGTTAAAGAGCAGCAGGATACGTGAATATCTATGGATTTACTTCCAGAAATTGTCAATAGATCTTACATTTAAAATTTAAGAATAAATTTGAAGACATGCTGTCTTAGTGTTTCCTAATAAGCATTGCTGAAGTCAGATAATCACTACATCTGCCTTCAATTTCTTCTGTCATTGCCCCATTTTCATCTTTTTTGGGTAAGGGTAATCCTTTCTTAACTCTTGCTTATCTTTTAGCAGAACCTTTCTGTTGCAGGAGAGGTAATAACTAAGAAGGTCAGTGGTAGTCTGAAGAATGCTTTGCATAAATACTCGGTTTCCTTAAATGGTATATAGAAGTTGAGAGTGATGAAATTCCTGTAAAGTGTCTACAATAAGGCATTCGTAATGAGGTTTTAATCATTACTCTTCTGTATAGGCATGTGAAGATTTACAGTACTACTTCCTACAAAGTAGTCCACAGCTTTAACTACGCAACATCCATCCTCAGTCTTGCGTTGTCGGTAAGTACGTTAGAAATCTTTCTAAGCAAGGTAATTACTGATACCTTTTAAGTCACTGAAGTAATTCATTTTTGCTTTCATTGCTATTGGGTGTTTCAGAAGAATGCTGTACATGCAAAGTAGGATGACTGAATATATTCCTCCTGAGTAAAAAATGCATTAAGAGGTTTTAAACATAAAACATACAGATACCAGATGTTAGCTGATTAGATCTGTACAAAATTGTGTATTTATCAAGGACAGTATATATCATAGGGAAAGTATTCAGTTTAGAAGGGAAGTCCTTTGACTTTAAGAAGATTGTACTCATCTTTTGCCTTTCAGGAACCTTGTGAGTCCTCTTGTGTGGCAGTGATAAAAGAAAAAAAGTAGTTCATTTAGAATAGAGTGAACTTGTCTTAAAAGTTGTTGGTGTCAGGTTGGACTGAGGAAGAAAAGAGGAGAGGGCATAAGGTATGAGCATAAACAAACTTGTTTGCCAAAGCATGTGTCTTATTGTCTTGGAAACAGAAAACAAAGACTTATTTCTCTGAAACATTTGAATTCCAACGGATAAGTGACTTGCTGGCCAGAAATTTGGAGGCTAGCACCACCTTTTGAAAACAATGCTGTCATCATGTAGTCACCCTCTTACTTATGTAGCCTCTGAAGGACATGTGAAAGGGACTGTGAGGGGTCTTTACTACCTTTGCTACTTTACTATTGTCCTGCTGTTCTGGAACCTAGGGGAAGGTATGTGTGCAGGGGGTGTCTTCCTTTCTTAATTTCCTACCTTGTCCCCTAGGGAGCTAGAGTTTTGATTTATTTTGGTTGAGGTGAAGCGTACAGAACAAAAAAAACCCCATACCCTTGAAGCCTCTATAGCAACTGCAAAACGTGCAATACCTGTAGTTTGGCATCTCTAGAGCTCTGTATATATCTTTTGAAACATAATCTTTTGTTTGCTATTGACTAAAACTCTTGAGTTTTAAATGGTCATATGAGAACGTAAGACTGACTCCGCTGGGTCAAACCAAGGCTGGTCTAATTCCAGATGCTGCTTCCAACTATAGCCATAAGTAGATGCAAACGGAAAACTAAAACCAGGGCAAGTGTGTATGATAAGTTTCCTGATATTCTCCCAAACTCCAAACTCATTTTCAGATGAGAAATTAGCTCATCAGAGTGTAGTTTCTGTGTAATTCAAAGAATTTCTCTTACATAAGCATGCTCAGTCTCTCCTTGAGCTTGGACAAACTTTCAACCTTCACTAGATTCCTTGACAAGGAGTTCCACGTTTGGAACTCTTCCAAACTTGTTGTGTGAAGAATTGCCTCCTTTTGTTCCATTTGAACCTTCAGTAGCTTCATTTGATGCCCCTAAACGAGACATTGACCAGCTGATCTACATCTGTATGTATCATAATTCTGTAGGCTTTTATCATATCCCTCCTCAGTTGTCTTTTTTCCCCATGCTGAAGAGTTCGTCTCAAATCAAGCCAATCTTTAATTCTCCTCGGGGTTTTTTGATTTTTTTAATTCTGAATCTGCTACTGTTTTTTGAGAATGACTTGCATAGGATTTAAGATATGGGTAAACAATGGATTTATTCAGTGGCATAATGACTTTCTAGTTTTTATTTCATCTGTAGTAATTCCTAACACTTTTTATTTGTTGTTGGTTTTTTTTTTTTTCCTTGCCAGCAGTTGAGCATTCCAGCTAACGGTTTTCATAGAATTACCTGTTAATAGTAACAGGTCAGAACTCACTATTTTATATGTGAAGTCAGTGTTTTTCTCCAGTGCATCTTTTAAAATTATAAACTTTAGCATCAAATACATGCAACCTTTGTTATGTAGGTGAGATTTATACCAGTGAGTGGTATTTTGAACAACTTTCACTTGTTTTCTCAAAATCCTGCTGTTCCATGATAGCTTTCTTATAGGTGGTGCTCATGTCTGCTGGATGGCATGTAATAGCCAAAGGCAGTTGTACACCATTGAAAAAAAACACCAACCTGTCATAGATTATACTTACAGAAGGATGTTAATGAGTATTTGAGCTTGCTTCACTAGTCAGGCTGTAATCCCTCTAGGTATTTGTTAAAGGTTTATTAGATGGATAATGTTGCTTACGATCATAGCCTTGAAGCTGTCCCTGTTTTGAGTAAGGTATTTGACCATGGGACCTCATAGAGGTGCCTTCCAACTTAAGTTATTCTATGATACTGTGATTACAGCCTTATCATGAAGAATAAAAATTTAAAAATCTACATAGTAGAGCACACATCATCAAATAAAACACTAGGTTCCTAATTTTGTGATTTCTTCATTTTAGCCTGAAGATGAAACCATAGTCGTAGGCATGACCAATGGGGTGCTAAATGTTAAACACAGAAAACCCGAAGAAAGGAAAGAAAAGTCGCAAAAGAAGAGACAACCAGCATATAGAACCTACGTGAAAGGAAGAACTTACATGCCAAAACAGGTATAGGGGGGTGAGAAAATTTCTTTTTTTTTTTTGGTATGTGCTAAGCTGAAGAAAGGGAAGGGAGGGAAGATACAAAGACATATAAGCTTGTTCATGATAATACATCTAATCCATTGTGTATGTGTCTGTCTTATTCTGAACTCGTCTTTCAATTCTAGGAAGATTTCTGTGTCAGTAAACCTGTAAAACGTGTTTTGAGGAAATACGACAAGCTGCTGAAGAGCTTTCAGTCTTCCAAGGCCCTTGATGCAGTACTGGAGGTAAGGCATTGGGTTTTGTCTCATCAGAATTGTGTGCTGTGATCTGACGGGGATTTTTTCTGTATGTCAAACTAATTTTATTTCAGTGTATAACTAGAAAGGAATCAAACTTATGTGGGTTTGGTTTTGCCAATATCAGCCCTGTTTTGTGTGTAAAGATGTTACTTTGGAACTAAACTCTTCTTACATATGTCCAGCCACCCATCAGGCTTTATACTCCTGAAGTTACGGTTGCAGTCATGCAGGAACTACATCGCAGAGGAACACTGAGGAGTGCGCTTGCAGGCCGAGATGAGAAGCAAATTAATCTCCTGCTTACCTTTGTGGCAAGGTATTATTTTAACCTGAGTTCTCTTTGACTATTTAGAGACTTGTATTTCTTAATAGCTTTTGCCACAGAGTCTCAACAGGTCACAGGTGGAACACTGGTACTCTTGAAATCTTATATGCCTTCTGCTTTCTAATATCAAGGTCTGGGATTTCACTTACAGTACTGAACTAGTTTATCTGTTAGCACAAAAAAAATTTCTGATATTATGACAGAGTATATTTTACTTTGCCAGACATTCTACCCTTAGCCTATTATTTTCTGTTTCCTCGATGAAACGCATGTCTTCATGTACCTGCGGCTTTTGCCAGTCCTCCAACCCCCACTGCCTTCCTGAAAGGAGGAGGGTAAATAACACATGTAGCTTTTTTGAGCTCACATCTCTGACTGCTCTTCTGTGAAGTCTCTTCATGAAGAAAAAATTGTCTGTATGCCTGCATGAGAAAGCTGCTTGTTGGTGGGAGGAGTGCAGTTGGCAAAAAACAGTAAAATTGGGATGTCTTCTAATTTTGCAGGCGTGTGATTGAGCCTAGATTTACTCCTGTACTGGTGACTGTTGCAGATATGATCACTGGTAAGTATAATACAAAAAAGATTCTCAAAGCTGTACAGCTAGCTTGGAAATAAGTTTAAAAGTGCTACATTTTTAAGAAATCAAACCTTTTGGGGTTTGTTTGTACGTATGAACTCAGTGTCAAGAGAATGATCCAAAAAGAGATATTGCCAGATAACTGACCACAGTCAGTATCTGATTTGCACTGGCTGCAGGAAGCTCCTCATGGTCTCTAAGTATCTTTGATCTTCATGTTTCTCTACTTGCATAGTACAAGTGACTTCCCCTTCTCCAATGCGGTAAATATAGAATCATAGAATCATTAAGGTTGGAAAAGACCTCTAAAATCATCGAGTCCAACCATCAAGTCAACACCACCATGCCCACTAAACCATGTCCCTAAACACCTCATCTACACGTCTTTTAATTACTCCCGGGGATGGTGACTCAACCCCTCCCCGGGGCAGCCTGTTCCAAGGCTTGACCACTCTTTCAGTAAAGAAATTTTTCCTAGTGTCCAATTTAAACCTCCCTTGGCGCAACTTGAGGCCATTTCCTCTCGTCCGATTACTAGTTACTTGGCAGAAGAGACCAACCCCCACCTCGCTACAACCTCCTTTCAGGTAGTTGTAGAGCGCGATGAGCTGCTCCTCATAAGACTTGTGCTCCAGGCCCTTCACCAGCTTCATTGCCCTTCTCTGGACATGCTCCAGCACCTCAATGTCCTTCTTGTACTGAGGGGCCCAAAACTGAACACAGTATTCGAGTTGTATTTGTATAGTATTTGAGGTCCTAAAAACTTCTGTCTGTTAGTTTGACTTACTGTTACTGTGAGTACATACCAATAATTAACACTATTCAGAACACCATTAAAGTTGTCATATTTGTCCACAATGTTGAACTTGTGTCAGACTCCTTAAATGCATCTCTAACCAGCTAATATAATTTCCATGTTTTTATAGATATGTGGATTCTTAAGTGACTTTTTCCTTTACAGACATTTATCAGCCTGTGGTTGGGCAGTCAGCGATTGTTGATAGACAATTCTTGAGACTTCAGGAAGCCATAGGAAAAGAGATTGACTATCAAGAGGAACTACTAGAAGTTTTGGGAATGATGGATACGCTGTTTGCTACTTTTACTAAGAAACGAGCTACTCATCTAGAAGAGAACAAAAGTAATGGTCTTACAGAGACCATTGAAACAAATATGAATAACTGACTGACAACCATCACAACAAACTGTCACAAAAATAATGTGGACTTGAAATACATGACCTGTTCTCCTGGTAACTTTTTGTAATAGTGACTTTCAAAATAAGCCCCTCTGTGTTGAAGTTCCATCTTCCAAACTGTGTTTTTGAATAGGCTGAATTCCTGAAGACAGAGAAAGAAGGATGTTTTCAAGATTTTCCATGTCATAGTTTTCAAACAATTGAATTTTAAAGTTTTATTCCAAAGTTATATCATTTTAAAAGAATGTTTTGTGCATCCAGTACTGTCATTATTTGATTTAGAGAATCAGTCAACAATTTCCAGTTTTTATTTACCAGAAAATAATTGAGGATTTTCTAATTTTAATGTGTCATTGTCCTTATTTAAGGTTAATATCCCATCTCACGTACTTGGACATAGGAATAAAACCATGTATGCATTTGATAAAACTTTACTACATTGTGTTTTCTCTCCCTGCTTCATCTCCATTTCAGACTTCCATGAATTCACAGGAAACAGCAAAATTACTCAAGAATTTTATTATTTTGTTAGGTTGGGGGGTGAAGGGCTTGAGAGCAGCCCTGCTGAGAAGGACTTGGGGGTACTGGTGGATGAAAAGCTGGACGTGAGCCGACAATGTGCACTTGCAGCCTAGAAAGCCAACTGTATCCTGGGCTGCATCAAAAGAAGCGTGACCAGCGGGTCGAGGGAGGTGATTCTGCCCCTATACTCTGCTCTGGTGAGACCCCACCTGGAGCACTGAGTCCAGCTCTGGAGTCCTCGGTACAGGAAAGACATGGACCTGTTGGAGTGGGTCCAGAGGAGGGCCATAATAATGATCAGAGGGATGGAACACCTCTCCTATGAGGAAAAGCTGAGAGAGTTGGGGTTGTTCAGCCTAGACAAGAGAAGGCCTTTCCATACTTAAAGGGGGCTTGTAAGAAAGATGGGGACAGACTTTTTAGTAGGATCTGTTGCGACAGGACAAGGAGTTATGGTTTTAGGTTAAAGGAGGGTGATTTAGACTAGGTATAAGGAAGACACTTTTTACGAGGGAGGTGAAACAGGTTGCCCAGAGAGGTGGTAGATGCCCCATCCCTAGAAACATTCCAGGTCAGGTTGGACACGGCTGTCAGCAAGCTGATCTAGCTGAAGATGTCCCTGCCCATGGCAGGGGTGTTGGACTAGATGATTTTTAAAGATCTCTTCCAACCTGTCGTGGTTCAACCCTAGCTAGCAACTAAACACTACACAGCCACTTGCTCACTCCCCGCTCTAGTGGGATAGAGGAGAGAATCGGGAGAGCAAAAGTGAGAAAGCTCGTGGGTTGAGATAAAGACAGTTTCATAATTGAAAGAAAACAAAGTAAAATAGTAGTAATAATAATTGAACATACAAAGCAAGTGATGCACAGTGTAGTTGCTTACCACTTGCCAACTGATGCCCTCCTGGCCAGTCCCTGAGCAGCAATTGCTGCCCGCCAGCCAACTCCCCCCAGCTAACTGAGCACGACATCATATGGTGTGGAGTACCCCATTGGCCAGTTGGGTCAACTGTCCTGACTATGCTCCCTCCCAGCTTCTTGTGCACCTGGCAGAGCATGGGAAGCTGAAAAGGCCTTGACTCGCGTAAGCACTACTTAGCAACAACTAAAACAGCACTGTGTTATCAACATTATTCGCGTACCAAATCCAAAACACAGCACTATACCAGCTACTAGGAAGAAAATTAACTCTATCCCAGCCGAAACCAGGACACAACCCAAAGTATTCTATGATCTTACGGTAATTTGATTTATTACGACGTTTACCATGCATGTTATTCTACCAAGTGAGTTTGCCAAGGTGGAGCTGGAAGCAGGTGTGAAATATCATCTACACAAATGGAAATCTGACCAAAACACGGAAAAACAAATGCTACTTAAGATTTTAATTTCTAACAAGACTACTAAAATGAAATTTTGAAGACTTTTATCTGACTGGCCAACTGATTTTCTGCTACAAGAGTAGAAGGAGCCAGTTATATTATGAGTGCTACTGGATTCACTGCTTCTGTGTTGGATGCTGGTATTTGTTCAGGTGACACCTAGACTGCTTGCCAAATTTGTCTGTTCTTTGTGTCTCTGCTCATCTGTTACGAAAATGAATATTGGGGTTTTTTTTCCATTCAGTAAGATTTTTTTTTCATTATGTAAGTTTTTCTTCAGTACCTACATAATTAAGTTACAGAGGAGCCAGAATGAGATGCTGTTGTTATCACTGTGGTGCCTGTTGTTCATGTTCTGATTTTATTTAATTATAGTATTAATTTTTAATAGGCTGCTGGTTGAATAAAATAGGAGGAAAAAAAGTTCTTTCAGGTAACAGTTTGCAGTGGTCTCTCTGTGGTGGTGAATGTTTAAAATGCATTATTGCAGTGCCAGGCAGCATATTTTGGTTTACAGGTGGAAATTTTATTTATTTATATGAAAATGTAATTATTTTTCCAGCAGTGCATTACCTTATACCCCAGAATCTAATATTTTGAAGCATTAAGATGTTATGTCATGAACTGAAATAGTTAAAATAGTTAATTGTGCATTGGATTGGAGGGGATGTAATGCTGGGTGTTCTGTTTGGTGAAAGGATATTCTTTATACTTTATTCTATATATTCTGCTTGTATAGAAAAGTGGGGATTTATTTCATACAGCATCTTCCTTGACTTCTAGGTCATTTGGGAACTACCAGGTTGATTTGTCTTTGAAATACAGTTAATAAATCATCTTTTCCCAGAGTAGATAGTTACAGACAAAAAGCATGTCTGTTACTTTTTTGATGTCTTTTTTGATGTCTTTTTCATGGGAAGCATTTTTGCAGCTGTTTATTGGAAAGAGGGAACACCTCCTCACCCCTGAATATTGTTATGGCTCAGGAGCACAGTTAGCATGGAGGGTTGCCAGAAAAGAGGCTTCTCTAATTGAATGCATCCAGAAATAGACTGGGTTTCAAAAATAATAGTAAATTCAGGACTTCTCTTTTCTGTGTTCAGCCACCTGAATTACATGGGAGGAAGGGAGAGATGAGCTGGTTGCTCACTTGGTTGATTTTATCAAGCTTTCAAATGAACATTTCTCAGCAAAGACACTGATCTCTTCTCCCTGGATGGACTAATTCTGCTAATGAATGAAACTTCTATTGCTAGATCACTTACATGTTCTAACTTCTTGAGGGTAAATACCTTTGTATTTCAACAGATACGCTTCAAAGACCATGCTGCTAGAATTTATTAAATTGTATTGCTCGAGTTGTTCAAAGCTGAGTAACTAATGATGAGAAAATAGAAAATACTGAAATATTTATGGTCTAACATTATGATTGAGCTGTGTAGAGTGTTTCGGAAGTGAAAAACTGAAACAAGCTTATAAAAAGGAGAATCAGAGAAAACATGGGTCTGTTGCTTGATGAGGTTGGTTACCTCACAAATAGGGACGTAGACAAAGCAGAGATGTTTAATGCCTTCTTCACCTCTGTATTCAACACCGATGATGGGCCCCGGGACCCCCAGAGCCCTGTGTTGGAAGACCGTGACTGGGGAGACAATAAACTCCCGTCCGATCCTGAACTAGTTTGAGACTTGCTGCTCCAGCTGGATGTGCATAGATCTATGGTCCCCGGTGGGATTTGTCCCAGGGTACTGAAAGAGCTGGTCGATATTACCATGTGAGCTCTCTCTATTATTTTTCAATGGTCTTGGGAGTCTGGAGAGGTCCCAGTCAACTGGAAGCTGGCAAATGTCCGAATTTTCAGGAAGGGAAAGAAGGACAACCCTGGTAATTACAGACCTGTCAGTCTCACTTCAGTGCCTGGTAAAATTATGGAGAAGGTTATTCTGGGAATTATTGAAAAACACTTAAGAGACAACGGGGTCATTGGTCATAGCCAACACAGGTTCGCAAGGGGAAAGTCCTGCTTAGCCAACTTAATTTCCTTTTATGACAGGGTCACCCATCTAGTTGACCAAGGGAGGCCAGTAGATGTGGTATTTTTGGATTTTAGCAAAGCTTTTGATACTGTCTCTCACAGTATCCTTCTGGATAAACTGTCTAGCACACAGCTAGACAAGTCCATAATATGTTGGGTGAGCAACTGGCTGACGGATCAGGCTCAAAAAGAGTTACAGTAAATGGGTTACATCAGGCCAGTCACCAGTGGGGTTCCCCAGGCTCAATTTTAGGGCCAGTTCTCTTCAATGTTCTTATAAATGATCTGGACGCAGGAATCGAAGGTGCGTTAAGTACGTTTGCTGATGATACTACATTAGGAGGAGCTGTGGACTCCCTTGAGGGTAGAGAGGCCTTACAGAGAGATCTGGGAAGACCAGAAAGCTGGGCAATCACCGACCATATGAAATGTAACAAGATCAAGTGCCAGATTCTCCACCTGGAACGGGGTAATCCTCGTTATACATACAAATTGGGGGATGAGAGGCTGCAGAGCAGCCTCACAGGAAGAGATCTGGGGCTTTGGGTTGATGGCAAGTTGAATATGAGTCAACAGCCAAAAGGGCCAACCGTGTCCTGGGGTGCATCAAGCACAGCATAGCTGGCCAGTTGAGGGAGGTGATTGTCCCTCCCTACACTGCACTGGTGCGGCCCCACCTCGAGTACTGTGTGCAGTTTTGGGTGCCTCAATATAAGAAGGACATCGAACTATTAGAGCGTGTCCAGATGAGGGCGATCAAGATGGTGAAAGGCCTCGAGGGCCAGACTTAGGAGGAGAGACTGAGGTCACTTGGTTTGCTCAGCTTGGAGAAAAGAAGGCTGAGGGTGACCTCACTGCAGCCTACGATTTCCTCAAGGGGGGCAGCGGAGGCACCTCAGGGGAGGTGCTGATCTCCTCTCTCTGGTGACCAGCAATAGGACACGAGGAGATGGAATGAAGCTGTGTCAAGGGAAGTTCAGGTTGGACATTAGGAAAAGATTCTTCACTGAGAGGGTTGTTGGTCACTGCAACAGGCTCCCCAGGGAAGTGGTGACGGCCCCAAGCCTGTCAGAGTTCAAGGGGCATCTGGACGATGCTCTTAGTCATATGGTTTAGTTTTAAGTAGTCCTGCGAGGAGCAGGGAGTTGGACTCGATGATCCTTATGAGTCCCTTCCAACTTGAGATATTCTATGATTCCATGAAAAAACTCAGCAGTTTGAGTGTGACCACATACCGTGTGTGTGTGTACTTTATATTTGGATTCAGACAACTGAATGTTGTTACCCCCATTACCTTGTTAAGGCTTACTGAAGACAAACAACATGTGGTCAAACTGTGGCTCTGAAGATGACTCCCTCAGATTTAACTAGTTGGACGAGAATAAGGTCTAGAATGGAGTACTGGAGAACTCACTTCCTTGCGTGCTCTCTCTGGGAAGTTATTCTGACCCCTTCTGTTCTTCTGAAGGCAAAACTTGGTTTTGTCAGCAGTTGTAGCCAGATGATTTTGTTCCTCTCCACATGAGCAATTCTTGTGTTTGTGTCACTAATATACACTGGGAAAAAGAGGATGCTCCCTCCAACGTGGATGAGAGGCAGTAGTTCCACATTTCATTTGGCAGAAGGAGTGCAGTGCTAACATAACCACGGGGGTATTAAATTGTCAACCCCGTCTTTGCCTTTCTGCTCAGGGAGTTGAATGTGTGGGAGTGAAGGGGAAGGATGGCTACTAGATGAGCTCCCAAACCCCAACTATTTCATGAATTATGATGCTGTTTCCCCAGCTGCAAAGAAAACTTAGGATCTGATAAGTTTGTTGCATCACCACCTGAATTTACGAAAATATGTTAAAGCTCCTCTTATGAAGAAACTGTTATACACACTTCTATTTTTTCCTGCGTATCTTTCACTGCCAAATGAAGTGAAAATAGGTGATGATTAGCTCTGGCTCTTGGAGATCTGGATTGATCAGGTATTTGGTTTCAGCTACTATTGCTGGCTTTCTCTGTACTTCTGATAAAAAATTGGTTTGTCCATTATTACATCTTAGACATGTTCTTTTGTTGAACTGTACTCGAACTGGTTCCATTTAAAGACTTGGTGTTTGGTCATGGAAGGCTTCTGAAGCTGAAACAGTTTTATTTAATAGACATAATTGTTCTTAGGTGGTTACAAAATTTACTACAGTCTTCTGTGTAAATCAAAATAACGGGATATACTTTTCTCCTTCCTAAATGGAATACTGTCTCCTTGTTTGCCATCATCTGCAACTTGTATAACAATGTCATAAAGTGCATTTGCGTGCTTTAAAGTAATGTGCGGCTATTGAGTGACTATTCGAAAAGTCATTCCACAACCCCATGCTTTTTTCACCGTTTATAAAATACCAGAAGTTTGTAATTTTAATGCAGTAAATTTTGACACCTGCATACAGAAAGACAAGCAGGATGGGGCATGGAGAGTGCTTGCTCTCTTTTTTAGTGTTATTAGCTGCACCTGGTGTTTGATAACCCAGTGAAGAAGTCATAGGTAGCATCTTCCAGGTGGCTTTTTTATAGATTGTGTATGTTCACTTTCTTACGCAATTCAAAGACTAACTTCCAGGTGAATGAAGACATGACTTGTTGCAAATGAAAATTTTCGGTGATCACATGGAAAGGGGCATTTACCTGGAGCCCAAACAATCAGTGAAACTTAGGGGTGTGTCATGACCTGAAAGTGTTACGCATTCTGCGGGTGCATGGAGATCGCAACGGTGAGTTTGCAGGATTCCTTAATAACCAAGCACACGGAAGCTTTATTTCCTAAATTTCTTTACTGTGTTACACATAAAGAACCATAAACCACCACTAACAAAGCAAGTATACTTACGGTTAGTAAAGTAAGTAGATACATATTACAAGTTCCTACAAAATTACTACCAGGAAGGCAAATAAATATTTCAACAGTCACAGCAATCAATATGAATAGCAATCAATAACAAAGCAAGCATATATTTCAGTATTACAGGATATTTCAAAATTACCACTAATAAAGCAGCACATATACTTATGATCAATTACTTACAAGGACACATATAAACTGATTGCAGAATTGGAGCCAGTGAAACCAATCCCAAAAGCGGGACCAATCTACAACAGACAATGTCTTGCTTCAAAGATGATCTGTGTCACAGGGTTTGGAGCCAGGTGACCCCAACAAGGGTCTGATCTACCTAGGAGATCTCATAGAAAAGGGTGTGTGCATGGGAAGTTCTCATAGAGAGGGGCTTCATTTTGTGTAAAAAGCAAGTCATTTTTGTATTGCAGAGACATAAGGGGGCATAGGACACCACCACGTGGGACAGCCAATAGATAATGATGTTTTCTATTTCCTTGGACCAATTTTTATCTTTTCAGGCTGCCTTCCTGGTCTTTCAGTTAGAACAGCCAATGGCAGTTACCAATTCCTACTTTCTCAGTTTTTTTTCTTGTTTTTCCAGACTATTTTTCACCTTTGCATATGATAAGTTGTTGTTACATTTCCTTGTTTTTGTGCATATTGAGGGTATCTCAGGATATCTCAGGGTATCTCCAGTTTCCTGGTGCCCAGCTGCACTTTAAAGATATGCTCCGCAAGGATGCTCTGGTTCCCAGGCTGGCAGCACTTTATTGGTCCATATTTCAGCAGACATCTTCTGTTCAGTGTTTTTCCCCTTCTAACCAGGTTGTCTTTATCACTGCTCCCATCAGTGTGCCAACAGCATATGAAATAAGACAGCTTGGGTTAAGTTTTTGAAGTTTATTTGATACAATAAATATATATATATAAAAATAAATAAACTTGGCTTGCTGAATAAGATAAAATATGATATTTGAATGCAAAATTCGTATTCAATATTTTTGTTGTGGAAAATATTCCTCTGTCTGAGTAGTTTTGGCATTGTGCATCACTAACCACTAGTGGAAGGGGCTGAGTGATACTCAGAAGTATATTATTTGTGAAGATGCACTGGTAATGGCAGTTGTTAAAAGGGTGCTATACAAAGCATAGAGAATTTGACAGAGAAAAGAGTAAAATGTGAAGGGAATGAGCAGTGCTGTGGAAGTGTAATATTGAAGTGACTAATACAGCAAGTGATTTCTCATTGATTGATGTGGCAGGAAGTGCTGGGAAATAGATCGGTATAAACGAAGGTGGAAATATTCTTGCTGTGTATGTACCAGGCTGAGTTCCACCGTCACTTAGTGCATGAGCCGGTACAAGAGAGTTGTTTCAATTTTATTACTGTCTCAAGGTATGTGCTTACTTCAGCCCTCCTCAAATGAAATAGGTTCCTACTTACAGAGTTTTAAGACAACTGGAGTTGAGAGAACATAAATCAGTTCTCAGCACAAGAAAGACACAGACCTGTTGGAGCAGGTCCAGAGGAGGGCCACAAAAATGATCAGGGGGATGGAACACCTCTCCTATGAAGAAAGGCTGAGAGAGTTGGGGTTGTTCAGCCTGGAGAAGAGAAGGCTTCAGGGAGACCTTATTGCAGCCTTTCAGTACTTAAAGGGGCCTTATAAGAAAGATGGGGATAAACTTTTTAGCAGGGCCTGTTGCGACAGGACAAGGGGGAATGGTTTTAAACTAAAAGAGGGTAGATTCAGACTAGATACAAGGAAGAAATTTTTTACAATGAGGGTGGTGAAACACAGGAACAGGTTGCGCAGAGAGGCGGTAGATGTCCCATCCCTGGAAACATTCAAGGTCAGGTTGGACGGGGCTGTCAGCAACCTGACCTAGTTGAAGATGTCCCTGCCGACGGCAGGGGGGTTGGACTAGCTGACCTGTAAAGGTCCCTTCCAATCCAAGCTATTCTATGATTCTACAATTCTATGTGCTCACAACAGTAAATGGAAATGTTACACACCTAAAATTTGAAGTTTTGATGCACAATAGGTTTCTCAATGCTTTCTGATCATTTAACTTTCTGCCAAGGATTTCTGCTTTAGGTTTGAAGTCTCATGAGTTGACTAAGTGTGAAAGAGTGGGCTGTGTTAGGAAAAATTTTGAGCACATTAAAGCAGGCTTGAGACATCCCTTACTTAAAAGAAAACAAGCAAACCAAGAAATAAAACGAACACCTTCATAGATTCAAAAGAATTTTCTGACCCCGCCTGGACAAAGCAACCTCCTTATACTGCAGAAGTCCATCTGGACAGTGAATTTGGCATTGCTATTGCCAGCAAATAGCCATCATTTGTGTCTGCATTTTCATGTATCTGCATCTGAAAGCAAAAAAAACCCGGTTTGTAATGGCTCTAACAATGCTTGTGCAACACAAGCAAATCTTGCCAAACATTTGATTTTGACTTGCATACTTATTTGAGCTCAGAGTTTGTGCGAAGGTTACAGTAGCAATACTGAGCTGAAACATTTTCAGGTTGCTCTAGATAACCATAGTCTACCTTCCACTGACATTCCATGGTTGGCACCTGTAACCTAAACTACTGAAATACTGCAAAACAAATAAGTCAGAGGTTATATGGAAAAACATCAGATTTTATAGGATACTGCAGTTCACGACTTAACATACAAATTTTGTAGCTACAAAGCAAATTTTCAGTGAAGATCACACTCATTTTACACTTGAAAAACAGGCAAAACTAAAGAAACAAAAAACCCCCCATATGTAGTTTTCAATACTTCTTCATTTACAATCCTTTTTAAAAATGAAGGAAAAGGTGTATAGGAAATGTCAAAACACTGTATTGTAAAAAAATTTGAGTGTAAGTTGTGATTTTAATCCTTATCTACACAGCTATTTGTAGCTACAATGACATATTCTGATGGAAGATGACTTAAAGTGGCTTGTCTTCTGTTTTTTTAATATCTTCAATGAGAGTTACTTCGCTTTCTGGAGCTTACTGTACCATGACTTTTAACACCACCTTTGGTCTTCAGGCAAGGATTATTACAGCATTTTTCTTCTTTTAGTAAGCATTTATTAAGACTGTAATTTCACTTGGAGAAGTTTCTCCAAGCTGTCACTTGGGGGGCAGGGCGGTGAGAATAAGAATAGGAGGAGGAGTAGTAGTACAAAGTAAGTAGTAGTAATATTAGTAAGCTCAAGAAACCACCTCACTGCCTCTTTGCCTGTGATGCTTTCCATTTTGTAACTTTACTTTTTGCATGTGTGTGTTGAAAGCTAAGCATTCATCTAAACATTTCAATTCTTATTAATTAAGGTAGTAGTTGCCAGATCACAGATTCTTTGCTTTAAGCTGTATTTAATAACTGATGTATTCAAGCAGAAACCGTTCTGCGCATCATGAAAAATTGAGTAAACGTTAGTCAGTGACATAAGTCATTACTTTGGTGCCAGGATGTTCTATGTGATCCAAAGACAGTCAAAGTGTCTGTGGTTTTTTTTCCTTTGAATGTGGTCTAGCAAAACTTGTCATATTGCATGCATAGTCCCAACACGTATGAAAAGCTTACCTAAATCCTTGTTTGCGTGATGGAAATGCAAGAGATGGTTTCCTCTGGAATTGAGGTCTAAGTCAGTGTCTTAGAATAATACTACATACTGTTGGAAATTATGTAAATTAAATTACAACTCTTAACTAGCTATTTTCGTAACTCTCTCAGTTAGGAAAATTTGGAATTGAAATCCTGAAGGTCTACAGCTGCTGCACATGCACTTATGCTTGTCTTCTTTTCTTGGATAATATACAGTTGGATAGCTTGCTATATTCAGCGGTAAATAAATATAGCAACTGAAGTAAAGCAATCCTTACGTATGTTTCCAGTAAAGTATGCTGGGGCTGCACGTAGAGGAAAGGTGCTGTAAGATGGTTGCAAGCCACCCCTAACCTGGCTGCACCCCATCAACCTTTATCTCTTGTTTTTCCTCCTTGCAAATTTAACTTTCCAAAGTCCCGATCACACTGTAGCCAGTGGGTGTATAACCTTTGCAATCTCAAGAGTTGTGGACTTGTTCTGACAAGTATGACACAGAAAGTTCCTGCTTCCTTGTACTCTGTGCAGATGTTTGTCTGTGTGATAAGCCACCCAAAGCAAACCATTGAAAAGTTTCAAATTTTAAAGACGGACACACACCATGTAAAGCCATGAAACTCTTGCTGAAACACAAGGGGTGATGATGGGGGTTTTACTGGCTTCTTTCTCTCCTTCAGGGAGGTACCTTCCAGACCTGTGCTCTGTTGTGGCAGTCTAATATACTTCCTTTTTAAAAATGCTGGTGAAACTATCATGTGTTTAGAGGGATGAAGGTAAGTGAATTAGAGAGGTTCAATTGCGTTAAGGACACCTGGTAAGAAGACAGTAACTGAGAAGCTTGAATTTTTGATTATGAAATGTGAGTCAGGTTGTGATCTTGTGTATTTACCAGCTTGGCTACAGCTTTTCTATTGAATATGAAACATGTAGGCCTTTGAATATCAGCTAAGGAAAATGTCAGTCTGAATTGTGTTGCTGTTTCCTATGTACAATTTTTTTAAACTATCAACACAGGTTATTAAAGTTAATGTGTTTACTATTCTCATTATAAGTGGTTTTTAGTTTAAAAGTCAGGACCTGCAAATATCCTTGTGGGTGTGGGAAAAGAGTACAGGATGGAAAAGAGGTATGGCAATAGAGCATGCTTTCATCTCAAATAGTACTCTCGGAAAACTTGGATAACATTTTTTGCTATTGGCTTAGTCAATTTTAAACTGGTAGCATTGCTCAATAAACTAATACTGACACCCTGCTTAAGCTCTAATTCTGGACTGAACAAGTCCAGCTCTCTTATGTTTTTTTTTCCTCTTACTACCCTTATTCTCCTCTCTTTCCCAGATATTTGGGATACTAAGGAAATACACACCTTCATAGTTTTCCACCCACTGCTTCACAGTGAAACACTAATTCTTTCATGCATTGCTTACAGCACTTGGGTAAACTTTTTTCATCCCCACAGCATTGTACTAAAATGCTGCTGTTACAAAGAAAGTATGCTGTCCATCTACAGCAAACAGGCCGTGAATTAAGTTACAGTGCAGCGAGAGGGAGCTTGGTAAGTCCCTACTCCCCAATCTGGTACTCAACACATCTTCAGTGCTCTACTGTCCTCACTAGTGAAACAGGTTGTCAAAATAGGCTTAGGGAGTCAACACTGGAAGATGATTTTAAGAATAGCTGAAGTTATGTATTGTGTAGTTGTAGCAGCTGGAAAGCCAAGACATGGTCTGGTCTGTCGGGATCAAAGTACTATGCCGCATGAAACATGCCTGGAGTGACCGGGCAGCAGTGTGATCACCAGCCCCTTGCGTGGGCAGCGCCCTCCCGGACGCTGCGGGCTCCGGGACCGCGGCCCGACGGGCGAGGGCGGCGGGGGGGG
>NW_009233832.1:0-25309 GCF_000690835.1 Fulmarus glacialis | reverse complement strand
GGAGATCAGGTTGGTCAAGCAGGACCTTGTTGTTCCATGAAGAAAAACTCCTCAAAAAGACAAGTATTTCATTATCACCCAGCTCAACTCTAGTACATTAATATAATTGCTGAATAATAAATGGAAAGCTGCAAGAGACTAAAGGCAAATAAGAAAGCCATCCAAATTATTACAGATTAAAAGAGCAGAACCTGGTCTGAAAGCTTGAGAACAGCGGTACCTAGGCTGTATAAAAATAATAAGAAATTAATAATTCCTGCTCAAAGAACATGTATTGGATAAAGAGCAACAGTGCACACAGATGCAACAACGTTTTTACACCAGCTGAGAATACACTGACCTAGGATTGAACAAAGATTTCTTTGCAAGGAGGGGAGGAACAAACAGTTTTGTTCAGAATATTCAATATTCCTTTCACACTTTGCATGTTTTCTTCCTTTGCTTATTTCCTCTATCCTGAATGAGAAAATGTGTTGAACAGATGCCCACAATTCAGAGGTGGAAACATAAATAAAGGCATAGAACAGAAATGAAATAAACCCATGCCCTTCTCTGTTGAAGGATCAAAGGTCAATATTTCTGTTTTTCAGCACATTCAGACTACCATGTATACGATTTATTTCTTAAGATACAATTCAAAACAGCCTATGATCTTGGGGCTTGCTATGTAAATTATCAAGCAATACCTGGCACTCCTCCCTTGTCTGATTTGAAATTTGTATTCTGATCAATATTGAGATCCCTTCATATCAATATTATAACTATTTACAAGATTCTTTTAGCTATCTCAGCATTTTCTAATCTTATTCTAACCTAGAGCTCTATAATAAGCTGTCTGTGAACACTGCTTTCCAAATTTAACTTTCCCCATACTTCAAACCGCCATCACTGTAGTTATCAAACTACATATGTGATATCGTCTCTTCAGATACAATGTTCATCATTGCTTGTATTATTGTACTCACGCTTACCATGTCAAGGCTCACCTTTCCATATATCAAGGACTGAGATATTCCTGTCAACTTTACAATTTATCTCAGACTCGATTGCAACAATAGATCACAGATCTCTCTGATTTCATATACTTTCAACTGAAGTATTTGTTTGTTTGTTTGTTTGTTTATTTATTAAGATTAGATTATCTCCAAATACACTACTATTTTCCTAGTCCACGGTATTTGTCAGAAGAATTCCACACATTGCTTCCACCGATCTCCAGGTTCTTTTTGTATTTCTACAAATTTGTATGAATTGGCAAAGTGTCTTTTCTAATTTCTAACAATGTAGCTGGAATCACTTTCATTTAACATGGAACTTATGCTGATAGGATAGAAATATAAGTATCTTCATGTAGAAAGACTATGATTATGTTTCCATGTCTTCATAAGAAGAAAACAGCAAGATCTTCTCTTTGAGTGGGAATTGTTTTAACTATTGAGACTGTTTAACCTAAAATGTTAAGTAATTTAGGTCTATTCAAGAATCACTGCTGTTAACTTTGTGTGCTGGGTATTTCTTGACCTTGTGATCCACAATTCATTAAAATCTTTGGGTACCACAGGATATTCAGCTAGAAATTATTGCTAATATAGTATACTATTATATATATAAGGCTGTTAAAGTCATTAAACAATGACTTTAAATGTTATTAAATTGAGTTAGTTTCTCATTACCTAAACAGAAAGACATGGCAACACTGAAATTCACTATTTGTAATTCTGCATTGTGCACTGTTATGTCATCAGCAAACGTATGCGTTCAGAAACAAATTTCATACAGGCTAAATTAAAACACACAATGTCTTCTAATATCTCAGTACATTATACAGACAGGTGTATAAGTGTAGGAGAACATCACTTGGGATTAAACTGACTATGTGAATATGTTACCGGGTTTGGAATTTAAGGATCTTTTCATTCTGATTCAACTATATTGATATATTTTTTAATTACTTTACTGATGTCTCTGTAATTATTGTTTTGTATACCAGTGAAACTGAAATATCAACCTATCTCTTGATAAACTGAAGGTCTTTTGTCTCTTGGCAGCTGATATATAAAGGATATCACCACAAGCGAAATGAGGAACACTCAGTTGAATAAGAATAGCAAAATGTGCTAATTATTTATCTTCAGTGTCCTTGTTTTGTTTGTTTAGCTTGTCCATAATGTAAATTAAGGCATTTTGAATGTTTAAAAATATGATCATACTGTAGTTTTATGTTAAGTTAGTTTTTGCCTGTGAAGCTCACAGTAATGTGTAAACCAGCCTCAACATGAAAAACATAGAAATTTTCAAAATGGCTTGTGCAATATAAGGAGGGAGATCACTTTGCTCACTGCTGGAATGCAGCTTACTTCCAAAGCATTGATCTGTTTTCTGTGCACAGCTATCTTCCATAGTTCAGGAAAGAAATGAGGGATAACACTTCCCCCTTTTGAGTAATATTCATTAGTATCATTAGTTCACCTACTATTTGTTTAGCTCACTCACCAATATTACACACAATTTTTAAGACTGAAAATTTCTTACAATATTTGTTCTGCTTCAGTTGAAAGCATATCATTGGAGCCTGGCTGTGCCATTTGGCATATTATTGCAGAAGAACACCTAAAGTCCCCGAACCTCTGGTTGCTCCTTAAAGTTTTTTCAACTAAACATTGACCTAGACAAACTCTTATTAGTTTGTGATATATAAAAGCACAACCCCAAATGCAATGAGTGCAAATCATAACATGCTGCACAGAACTGTGTAAAACTCACTCTTTCACTTCATGCGAAAGAAATCCCTGTAAAGCTATTAAGGGAAATGATGGGGAGATCCCTCTACCCTGGATTAAAGAATAAACAAAGACAGCCAAGTTCATTCACAGGTACACATTTGCTTCTGTGATGCCACATGTATATTTTGTTGCCCTGCATGCCTTAGTTTACCTGCCTTCCTAACCTTGCATTTCAGTGGTCAATCTGTGTTGGAAAGACAGCCCTTCTTGGCAAAAAAACCGTTAATTTGCACTAAATCTTCAGGCTCAGAGAGTGTATGAGAGCAGAGTTGAGGAAAACAGAGGGTCTGTTACCTAACTATGACTTTAATTAATCTTTCCCTTCCAAGATTTTAATTCTCATGTGATGGCTGTAGAAGTTTTTTCATTGAACTGGGAAAACAGAGAACCAAGCAACTTTGTTCCTTAGCAGTTTATTGCCTTGTTGCTATGTTCTGTTACGCTCAAAATCTTGTTGTAAGCAAAAAGGAACATAATATACATTCAGCTATGAATTTGTTGTTAGTCCAATTAACTATTTAACAGTCCAATAGTTTAAATAAATAATTAATACAGAGAGGTCTGTAATAATATTCTTAAAATCGTTGTATGTGAACTGGCTAGGATCTGTCCCTGTTACCTCATCTTATTCTCAGGTTTCCAGTGTGCCTTTGGGTTCTATGGTCAGCATTGCAGTATGCCTCATGAGCTGCAGGGTGGAAAGGTTTTAGTGATTTTGGAACATTACAAAGTCTTCCCAGGAGGAACGGGTTACTTATGAAGTTCATGGGAGATTTGTGTGTGGAGTGGGGTGGACCCTTCCTCGTCAGTTTGATACACTTGGATTTATTTTTAAATGTTTCCTTACCTCAGGCTGCTGCCTTCTGGCTGCTCCCAGCTGAGGGATGAGCGGAACCCCCACACTTTCCCCATGCTCAGACATGGCACCCCTTGGGTTTGCCAGACCCTTCCCACGGAGGCACTGGCAGAGCTCAAGCTCAGGCAGGGGAGGCAACAGGCACTTGGCCCCAAGGCAGGTGCTGAAATCAGCTCAGCCCAGCTACAGCCAAGGTGAGCCCAGGCCAGCCCTGAGATCTGTGCTCTCAGCTCAGGGCAGTAAGCCTTTTACTAGAAATGGCAAAAAATCATATTTACTGGATTACAGTTCTGGCCCAGATACAACAGTAGTTTTTTTAATTTTTTTTTTTTTTCTCATTTATATATTGTTATAGCAAATATGTTCAAAGTCACATCTCACACTCGTGCAAAAAGACCTACTACAAAAAAACCCTGCATTGACACGATAGTTTGTATCTAAATATATCTTAATGAAGAGTTTCCTGGAACAGATGAACACATACTACTAAGCTGTTCTTCACATGGGCTTTATTTAGTAAATTAACTGGTGGTCTGTTAGCCACCCTTCTCATTAGTGAAAGAACAACATTCCTTGAAATTAATTGCATCCAGGTTTGCTAAAGAGCATTGGAATCTTTTTTTCTAAAAGTAATAAGTACATTGTGTACTCATATATATATGGTAAAAGCTTTTTCGTAGCCATGTTCTTACACATTACTGAATAACATGAATCTAAAACTGTGATTTATTGCATAGACTTATCTCTGCTTTTATCTGAATGCATAGCATTTATTTTTAACGCTAATGCATCCTCTCTGGAAATATCACTAGTCTGTAATGACATCTTTGTTTTGGTTTAAAGCTGGGCATGCTTGCATGAACTCAGAAGAAAAAAGTTTCTATTTGTTTGCATTATTGCTGTTGTGTATTAAAATGATGAAAGATGAAATGTACAAAATGCTTTATAAAACTTTAACATGGTGCATGCATAAATTAAGCTGTAAAAAATGTAGTTTGTCTCATTGAAACCAAAAATATATGGTTACAGGAAGGTGAGGTCCAACCGAAAGAATTCACATACAATGAGAAATAAAGAAAAGCTGTGTGTTTATTCTGTACTCTTCTTGCTCACTGATTTTTGGACAGTTAGGTTTTGTTTTGGTTTGGTTTGGTTCGGTTTTTTCCCTGTCAAAATTGCTGTAAACATAAGCTTTTGCATACAGTAAAGCAGTATGGAAGTATGGAGAATTTTTTAATCTTGATCTTTCACAGTTGATTAAGAAACACCAAGTACTGCTAAACAGAAATTTCACGAAGGTGGGAAATGATTGGTTGAAGTCAAAGGTAAAGGATACCCAAGTAATAAGAAGAGATTCAAAGTGTCTTTTTTTTTTTTCCTGTTGTGATTTTTGACATAAAGTTCATGGCAGATTACATTGATTTGGAAGAAGTATATTGAATGTAATGGCAACCTGTGTTACTTCTGTAGACAATACAAAGACTGTTACAAGTTTTACAAACCTTAATTAATTTCTATAATGTGCCATATTAGTATAACACAACTTAGCCTGGATCTGAAAATGGATTAGAGTTGACCTTTCATGTGGGCAGGCATTATGCAAATGACAGAAAACTGAATAACCTGGTCACTTAGCTTGAATATCTTTCTAGACTTGTAAACTTTGTATAGGATTTTGAAAAGTGTTGGCCAAGATTTCCATTATTATAATCAACAAGACAGGACAGGGGGTAGAAGTAAGAAATGTACAATGCTTTTCAGGTCTTTCCTTTGGTTTAATTGACTTTCCTGGAGATCAGACATCTACTCCAAGCTACTTATCTGATTATCTGGGGAGAGGAATCTGCATGAGGCAATTCATCCTAATGTGGCTTAGTTATATAAAATAGTTAAAATAACTATAGAATAACTAATAATGAGGGGTTAAAATTAAGTGGGATGAAACTTTCTCCTAGGGAACACATTTCTTCAAAGGCAGTTGATCTCACAAATTGATTCTAGTGTTGTAGCATGTACAAAGACAACTGGGATTTTGTCTACAGCTCTACCATAAGATGAAATTGCTACCTTAGATTTAAACATGGCTTTCTTCATAATTCACATTAAAAAACTGAGAATTTGGCCTTAGAGTTCCTAGATATATATAAGTACAAATTTGTTGTGAAAATTTCTTGTCTGTTGTTTGAGTTATTTGTATTTTATTAGGATGTTGCTGAAAAGGTAATTCTTTGAGGAAGAAAGTGTAAGGAAAGAGATAAGGGTAGCTAAAGAAGGATAATGTTTTATTCAATATGTGTATGCTGAAAAAAATCCAGATGCACCATTAATAAAATTGTGAGACTTAGGATTTAGAAACTAAGTGATAAAAGAAGATGCAGTGGGAAACATCATTATATTATCCCTGGTTCCATTATTAAAAGCCATAATTTTGAGTCATGTATTTTAGCAGTTACTGCTGTATATCCTTAACAAATATCTCCAGCCATGTACTGTCAAGAAATCCTAGCCCATACATAACGGACATAGTCTTTTTCTTGTATGTCTTCCAGACTGAACAGGAAAGCAACTGCAGTCATCATAAATACCCCTGACTCATGGAAAACACAGTGTTTGAAATCTCCAGCATTGTTTATTCTTATTATTCTGTAGGAATACATAAAAAATAATCATGTACCTTGCTGTACATATCAGTCAAAATCATCATAATGCAGTGACTCACTGCAACACACTTCTTACCTTACAAACTCAGTGAAGTGATGGGTAAGTTTGCACATGATGAGTACTGATGTTGAGGAGTAATTCTAAAGAAGGATAATCCCAGGAGAGTTATCATCTGGAAACAAAAAACCAAACAAACCCCCAAACCAACCAACCAAATAAAAACCCTTTAAAATTATATGCCATTGATTTTTCTTTGTATCAAGCTGCCCAAGTTAATAGGATCATATATATACCAGCAAGACCAGAGGCATGACATGTGGAAGGTACTTTTGTCTTGTCTCTTCTAGAAACCAGAACTGAATGCTTGCTTCTGTTCATTGTTCAACAAAGCATTTAAGACTGTATTTCAGTTTAGAATTCTGTAGGGTTACAGACGTCAAAGAAATGGATGTATAAGCTTCTAATTAAGTATGTGCTTAAATTCTTGGATAGATTAGAGCCAGAATTGTCAGCAATTTACTGGATTAAACCTTTGAAAAATGAAATATTAACACATAACATTTATGAGAAAAGGAAATGGAAGCAAGAAATTCCTTTACATTTTTTGTGTGCTTTCTTTTCCAAACAAGCTTTCTGTCTATTCTGTGTTAAATCTCTCTTATTTAGGTCTTAAAATGTAGTGCAGGCTGACTATTATCTTCTGAAGATGAACATTAAGAAAGAAAATTAGAGTAGGATGAAAGAGTAATAAAATTTCTGTAGTGACAATGAATAAAGACAAACTATAGGCAATAGCAAAAGAACACTAATAACCAGCACTGGGAAACAAGGCATTCTATATTAATAAAGTCCTTTTCTTTTTACTTTGAAATACCACTTTCTCAGCATTAATAACAACAATAATGGTTCTCTTCACTGCCTGAGAATGCACATGGAACATTTACAAGGATAATCACATGGTTTTATGAAGATGCCCTGCTGCTCCATCGCTGCAGTATTAAACTCAGTGGACTTTTTTTTAAGGTGCATAACCCCAGCAGATGGGACAGAGAGGGCTGATCAAAAAAATGTAAAGGATATATGTTCAACTAGAGAAGAGAAGTTCCCTGTGTTATTTACATATTTTTGTGCATTCAAAGTAAAAGAAAAAGGGAAAACTACATTTAAATACATATTTCTTGAATTTTTAACATTTTCCTTTCTGCTTTTTAGTGAATGCACTGTGTTATTCACATTTTGATTCTGGAAGTGTTTGCTTTTAAACTAATCACAACAAAGAGAGTTTCAGGAGACTGCATCTATGTCAGAATAAGTAGATGGTTTATCACAGCTAGCATTTGCTTTTGGGACAGTTATGGATCACAAAGGGTGCTGCATTGGTCTCATAAATTTGGAATTCCTAAGTGTTAGAGGGACTGGCTATATGGACTTGCTGTGCAAAATCAGAATTATTGAGAGAAATTGTTGTAAATAGTCTGTATAAGTAGTTACCTGGCATCTTCCTAACCTGGTAGATGCTAGGAAAAATTTCACATACTGAGAAAAGTAACAAACAGTCATGATAGCTGCAGAGTTTAGTCCCATCAGCCAGGCCTCTCAGAGTCCCTCTGAGATGTATAAATAACACAGAGAACTTCTTTTTTTCCTTTCAGATTCTGTCCCTGGTTATCCTGCTGGGGTCCTATGCACTGTGCTGAACAGTTCTGAAGACTTCCAGCTAAGCCTTGAGATCTTAGTGTTCACAAGCCCAAGTGAAAGTGAATAAAGACTTCCAAATTTGGCCAGTGATGATGAAGTGTTCAGTTGTTAATTATCAATGGAATGAACATTTTTGTGTCACAAACTATCTAGTCTTTCATTTGGGAATGCTTCTCTGGCTGAATACTTGGAAGTCGCATGGCACACAATCTTTTGCCCTTCTTGACATGATACCCAGGTAACAGCTCTTGCAAGTGTCATGTTCAGAATGACAGGAAAAAATATTTTCTCTTCAGAGCTTTCACTTAATTTCTTATGTTTTCTCTATTTATAGTTTCATAAAATAAAATAGACCACCAGCTTAAGATATTAATACAAATTCAGTATCAATCTAGAGCTACACTAAGCAAAAGCAGATGCCATTCCTTTCATTAAGGTAGACCTTTTAACAGGGATTTCTTATAGCAGCTGTGTTTTGTGATTGCATTCCCGTTCCTTCATTATGCTGAGATTAGTGAATTTGCAGCACTGTAATACTTGGTAAAAAGAACAGCCTCCCTAGTATACAAATAATCAAGCACATCCCTAGCCTGCATTCCAGGTGCCTTTTTCATGATTGTGTAGCAGAGTGTATGCTATTCCTCAGAATCACGAGAGATGTTCAGTTCTAACTAAAGTCACAACACTAGAGAGCCCCAGAAAATGTTAATGCATTTCAGAGACTATGCTTTCTGACTATGGTCTCTGAACATGCTGACAGCTATTGTGCTGATGCTTCCCATTCTCAAAAGACTGTCAAACCCAATTAAAAACTGCATTCTGGTAATCCCTGTTCTTTGCAGTAGCAGCTTGTTGTGGAGATATTTAGCTTACTTTCTACCTGCTACAAATAATCCTTCTGTGTTTATTTTCTGTTCCCCTCCCCATATGTAGACATGCGTGTACATACACAAATCTCCTAGAACAAAGACGACTACCTGCTTGCTCTGTCATCTCTGTCAATATTTCATTATGCATCATTTTTTTAATGTAAAGTTGTTAGGCTGATCACATAAAACTGGTGATCATGTATTTTCCCTTTCTGTACTCCCAAAGATGACCTGTTTTTAAAATGCATTCAGGCAACATATCAAGTTGTATGAGGCTTCCTAAAATGAGACATCTAATTTAGGTGTCTATGTTATGGTGTTCTTTTCCAGGTTTTCCAATATTCAGAAACTGGCTCCTCTGCAGGGTGATTTGGAACACCACAGATAAACTACTGATCTGTACTGCATTCTGGAGGAGTCTGTCTCTCTCCATTGACTGCAGAAGGAGACTAAGAATATTGGTCAATCATACTGAGCCTCAGATTAGTTACCCTTTTCAATGTGATCACTGTCCTAATTTTGCTGAAATCAGTAGAATTTTGTAATCTCAGACTACAAGAAAGCATTAAGACCTCATTAAGGAAATTTATTGAGTTCCCTATATTTCAGTGAAATCCAAATTCCTACGTGAGAAATATAATTTTGTGTTTATTTTAATGAAATCTGTGAACTGTAAGATCCTGAAGATCTTTTCTAAATGGGGATTTGCATACCTGCCAGATGAAATTTTTGATCTTCATCTGTCTCATTTGTTAATGTATTTCCAGCTTGACTGTTTAAAGTCCCTTTATGCTGAAATTAGCCAAAAGAAAAGATTGTGCTTAGTAGTCACTCTTTACAGTGACTACTAAGAATGTTTTCAACTTCTCTGGCTTCTGGTACAAGTCTAGTGTGTAGAATTACTTCTAAAATTAATAAATATTATTATAAACAGGAACAAATACCCAATTACTCCAATTTTGCTTTATTATTACTGTATTTGGAAGGAAAATCCATTGAGAGGTACTAAATACAAAGAAATTCCTTTTAACTCAAGAGGTTTCTGTACCTTGAATAGTTGGAAACTGGGAAAGTAAGTAGTAGAAATAAAATGTACACAAATGCACATGAATTTCGTTCTCTGCTTAAAGTGTCTACTTGCAGCATGAGGTGCTAGGAGGCAGCTGAATGAGTATTTGAATGAGCAATGGTAGTTAGATGTGTCTGAATTCTGCTGTGAATTTAACACTAATGTTTATGGTGTGAAAAGTTTCTACAGACTCATTTAATAGATGTAGTTCCTTGCCCTGAATTCAGTACTCCAATATAAAACTCTGGATATACCAAGTTATGGTATTGTATGATCATAGTTAAGACATCCAAGTTCTGTTCCAGAAAGAGTGAGTCCAGAGTGGAAATTATAGGAATGTGGAATTAGATTCAGTCTGTTAACATGGCTTGCCTACAATTCTGTGTGTTTTGTGGATAACACAGGGTGTGTTAACAGTGGTAACTCATAAATATGTGCATATTCCACACTTAGCTTATGCTTGGTATTAACTTACATTTTTGTAGGCACTCTGCAAGGATCTTTCTTAAAATGTTAGAAAATGCAATTGAAGTAGCTAATGGCAAAGAGTTTGAAGGTGGATTTGTTATAACCACTTTGTTTTCCATTTAGTATCTTGTGAAGTTGGCTTTTTCATTACTCTGCTATAGAAACTAAAAAGTAGAGCCAAGATCGTATCAGGAAGGGAAAAGAATGAGTCACGATTCACCCAGCACAGCTCCTCTTTCCATACAAATTTTGTTCACGCATATAAAGTCGGCAGGTACAATCTGGAGTTTTATTCCAAACAAACTTTGCGATAACATAATTTACTTGCTAATGAGATGCTCATTGCTCATCTCATAGCTGAGATGGTAAAGAAATTATCTGAAAAATGTAAAAAGCCACTGGCAAACCATTTTTCTTAAAAAGGGATATTCTTCTGGGTGATGAGAGAAACAAAAAGAAGAAGTGCCAATTGGCTGAGAAAAGTTTGGCCTGTACAACTAGGAAAAGTTTTAAATTTAAATGTACATATACATTAAAAATAATTTAAGTTTTTAATTCTATGTGTACAATATTATTTCCTAGATATACCGTGCTTTGAAGTAAACTGATTCCATATTTCTGAGAAAACCTGGATTCAATACAGACTAAAAAAAAAAAAAACCAAAAACCAAATCAATTCTGAGTCAGCTAAGTAAATGGTTGTTGGGCCTGCTGGCTTAAAAGTAAAAGAAAAGAAAAAATACAACACCCCAAACCCGAAGTTCTTTTTATTGACATAATGTCTTCTCTTTTCCCCTCCTTTTGTGAATGGCTACTGATGACTATAGAAGGAGAACCTTGTTAAGCAGGAGAAACTCTGTATTTGTAGTCATCAGTAAACTTTAAACTACATCCAAGATTTATCTGCTAATGTTCTTGTGTTGCAGCCAAAAAAACCCAACAAATGAGTAGAAAGCTGGAGACACGAATTTCCATATCTGTTGAGTTGCTGGAATAGATGGCTGTTAAAGCTAAATGACGATAAATTTACTTAGCTTTATTAGGGTATTGACATAAAAAAAAATATTGAGAAAGGAAATTGGATGCAAATTCTTAAGAAACTTTTTGTATTAAAGAGCTATCATATCTGCATGTATTTCTTAGCAGTGAGTTCAACATGTCGTACTTAATAATTCTGTATGAGATTCATCTAATATCTTTATTATACATCAGAGATAGTTGTCCAGACTCTCTTTAGAGACCAGGACATGATTTATATCATCCCCGAGTAAAGATTTAAGTTAGATCTAAAGAATGTCACCCTAAGAAGCCTTTTGATCTCCACTGGTTAGCAGATGTACATGTCTAAGACAAATGAGAGGAATTCCATCAAATTTATCACTATCATCTGAGGTGTATCATGGTAAAGCCTATTTCTTATATATGAGCCAGATTTGATTACATGCCAAGATATTTCAAAGGATTACTTTCTGTGGGAGAAGGTAGGATTTCTTTTTAAGTTTAAGGTTGAAAAGTAGTACAAAGCTTTAAGGAATCTATTGTTTTCTATGCTGTCAAGAAGTTTATATTATTATAAATGCTGGTCAGAATATTGGTATAAGAGAAACTTGGTCATTAAAAATTGACACCACTAACTATTACCTTTACTATGGAATTTTCAGTATTGTTCCCTGTGCACAGATTCAGTATTGGTGGAAATACTATGAAAAAATCATGTTCAGATGTCTAATTTGTAGACAATACCTATTGCACTGTCAGATACAAGTTGGCATGCCATAAAATATGCGATTAGACAAGCTTCTTGACCTGAACATTTTATTTTATTTTTTTAAAAGGGCAAGCTCAGACAATGAGAACAAATATAAAAACTTGAGAAAACATCACTGGTAAGCAAGGTTTAACAAAGATTATGAGTGATGAGATTAAAGAAGAGGACAAACCACTTTTAAAACAATTTTTTTGGTAAGGGATATTACAGTAAAGAGGGTATTTAGGTTAAGGAGTAAATGGCAATCTGAACATAGGAGGAAACGATACCACGTTGTAACCATTTGTTTATTTTCAGCAAAAAAGGTCAATATAGCTAGTGCCCTCTTTCCAAATAGCAAAACTGTTTTGAATTTCCATTGATAAAGTTGAAAAGTTTGAGTGTGAATTCATTAGGTTTTTTAATAGGCATAACTTTCCCAGTCATAAAGTCCTCTAAGACTGAATATAAAGACGGAAAATGACATGAAGGTGAGGTAACACCATCATAAACATAGGAGAAAACAGTTATAGAGTCCACGTCACATAACTAGACCTCTCTCTCAGTTTGAATCAAGCATTATCAACTGCCTTGTTGCAGGTCAGTATCTAGACCTCAGGAAATCATTTGCCAAAAGCTATTGAGAAAAGCTCTGTTCAATTATACTTACTGATAGGCTTTTAGAAAAGATCAGCATTAAAAAGGGGTGTCAAGGGAGTCCTCTAGCTCTGCTACTGCCCACTGTGTTACTCCTCACATGATCTTTATGACAGCTCTTACAACAAATACCTCACATGAGAAACCTTTATGAAAGGTTCTGGCACTGAGAACCTTTGGAGACAAGAGTGCTTAGGGCCTCTGAGGAAAATCTTACTGCTTGGAAATAAACCCTTTGGCACAGGAACAGAGTTCTTTCCCAGGCTAACAGCACTCTGGGGGTCTCTTTCACCCCCTTACATTCCATAGTTAAAATCTCCCTGGAGAAATTATGCAAATTAAATTCTGTGGGGCAGTACTTTTCATTTTTCAAAAAGTAGTAATAAAAGCCTCTCTGGACCTTTTGGCTTTAGGACTAAAAATTTGAAGTAAGCTTTCTTACCAAGTAAACGCAAATAAGACTGGATGTGCCTACCTCTGCTTACAGGCCAGCAGAAATTTCATGCTGATTTTGACACTGCTGAATATGGTACATTGCTACCACATCACGTTTTGGATTTGTCATTATCTTTCATGAAGAAACAAAAAAGAATTCAAAAGTTAGCAAACAAACAAAAGAAGACATGATATTCCAACTACTGATTTAGGAATGTAGATTGCTTTGTTTTCTTTGCATGTTCTGATAATCATGCATAGATAAAATAATGTAAAATTCACACTACGTTTTGTCAGCTCTTCTTTTGCTTCGAATCAAGTTGGTAAGTGGTAGTTTCTCATAGCTCTGTGATTTTAGGAAGTATTTTCTGAGACAGAGATTTTGAAAACATATTTGAAATTACGTTTCTCTAATGAAAATCACAATTTCCTGAAAACAGCAGATACTTCCAGAAACCTTCTTCAGGTTGTTTTGGACAAACAGCAGATCACAGGAAAAATTCTGAGCTGCAGCAGGTCACAGGAATAAAAGAAATACCTGAAAGACAAGGCCACTAATCTCTGTGTTCCTACTGTTTGTTGCTTACTGCATATTAAAGAACCTTTGGCCCTTTACATGTTGGTAGGATTCTTGGGACTGTAACTTTTTGTTCACGTGCTTTCAGCTAAATCTAAGCAACAGAACTTGCACCTAATTTAATTTAGCTGATTAAGGCAGCAACAGAGGATGGGAATGCTCACTATAATAATGAAAATTTTAAAACAGTATTAATTTTCAACTAGCTTTTTATTCATTCTCAGAATTCTCTTATTTATTCTTTAATAATTTACCACTTTTGAAATACTTTGCAATAGAGCTGGAGGAAGAAATCTGTTAGTGGCTAGCTGAATATAGAGGATAATATAATTTTCAGTAAACAGATACAGAAACAAGCAAATGTTTTAGTAATGGAAAAGAAATAATATGATTATTTAAAGAACATTTCAGCTGACCCAGTCCCCAGAAATATTTAGTGTCCTTTGGGCTTTCCTCCTTTGAACTTTCTTTTTGATTGGTTGTTTTTTTGTTGTTTGTTTGTTTGTTTGTTTTAGTTATAGCAATTACAGCAGTAGAATTCTGCAAGAAAACCCAAATGACAAATTTGGAAAATGTAATGCTTCATTATTTCTTAAATATAATATTTCATTTAAAAAATTTCAAAACTTTATTTTTTGCAGTTTCCAACTTCTTCCTTTCTTTTCTTTTCAACTAATGCTATTTGGCAAATTTGATCTAAAACATACCCAAATTCTGTTTTCAAAAATTCCATCCACTGACATTGGTTTTGTTTTGTTTTGTTTTGTTTTTAATTCCTGTCATGTTTGCAGGCCCTAATTGTAATTGAGAAGAATCTTTATGCTGTCCTGAAATTTTTTAATCTTCTTCATTCACTGCTCGATCTATAATTCAGAGACCAAGTTATGTATTTATTATAGCATAATGGAAAACAGAAGTAGAGTTGATCCAAATCCCCTTGTTGTTAGATGAATAAAACAGAGGATACACTCTTTAAATAGAATTGAGGAGAAGCACAGTCACTGCTGAAGCACGGTCCTGTCTTCCATCTCTTTACAGGTCTCTTACTGCCTTCAGTGAAAGCTGGGGAATGAATACTAAGTCCAAACTTAGTTTCAATAAGAAAGCCATTATCCATCTATTTTAAAACATGAACCATGTTCAGCTATCCTACTAGCCTCATAATACTAATACTGACATTTTATGAGGTGGAAAGTAATGCTACTGTTGGCGAGACCTAGCTAGAACTGAATTATTAGAATTACCAGAGAAATTATAGTTTTCTTTCTTTTTAAGATATTGGCTAAAGAAGAAAAGCCTAATTTAATCCTTAGTCTGATTTCAGTGCAGGATCAGGTATATCATTTTGCTTGATTTAGTTCTTTTTTCACAGTCTGTGAAATGTAGATGTGGATGCAACAGAGCCTAAATCTAAACTCTCTCTGAATATGAAATTTCCAGTGAAATCTGTGAAAAACTTATGCAAGGAAAGGTTTTTATACTGATTGAATATGCTTGATTCTGAAGACTATGCATCCTTTTTCTCTTTTACACTTGAATATCAAGCTCTCTGTAACATGCACTAGAGGTTTATCCTTGCTAATCAATGGCATTTTTATGTCCAGTAAATTCGGCATAATGTCTCTTCTAAAAACTTCATCCTTTCATCCTTTTATCCTGAAGCTGTAGAATAATCCTTGTTCAAAGCTAATAATGTTTTGCCTGACACTTTGCTCCCTTCTCTTTTTAACAAGGAAGCCCCTTCTATTGTCCTATTGCTCAGGTTGGTATCACATATTGTTATTAGCATTATTATTAATAAACACAGCCTCCTGACAGCAGGGGTTAAGAGATTCTGCTGATAACTATGTTGAATACATAGTGGAGTTTAGAATTAGCATTAAAAAGTTGTCACTCTGCAAAGACACTAGTATATTATCTGTTGAAATATTTTAATAGAAGAAATGGAATCATTTCATAAGGAAAGACAGCAATAGTATCTATGTACGCTGCAGTTGGTCTTACTATAGGTTTTGATTTTGTTCATACAAGCATTGGCTTTTCAAAGGTGAAAGCATAAACAGCCTCTCATATTGTCTGTATAGTGCTGACTAAGTTTTAAATGGCACTTTACTGATCTAACACGGAGAAACTGAGTAGGAAAAAATGCATTCTTGTTTGAGGAAAACAATGTCCAAATTTCTGTCAGGGTATTCATACATTCAATAATCATTATAACCTATACTATTGCTCCACTTCATATGATCCAATTAGTCAGTCTAAATAAAATCTGCTTTGCATTCATGTTCTACTGGTTTTATTTTACATTCATAACAAACAAATATGAATGAATCCTTTAAATCCATTCTTTAGATATGTTATGAAGTGTCTTGTTTCCTTTTTTATTACCCTGAATTTTCATTTGATCTGCTTAAGCATTGTAAGATAAGTATCTATTTTAATAATAATAAAAAATACATTTCAACTTCATTTTGTAGTATCCTGCTTGCTGCTTCAAGATAATTTCTTTAACACTAATGATATGTTTTCTTCCATGTATTATGCTTCCCTTGTGTATTGTCTTGGGACAGTCTTGTCTCCAGCTTACTGAAAAAAGTGTTAGGGGACTTTGATGTAGTTTCATATAAATGACATATATACAGTTTGCACAATTGCTATCAGCTCAATTTCTTTATTTAGGCTGAGGAAATAAATAATCATACAAAGGGAAAATAGTTCAAATTGTCCACACTGCGTTCCAATTTAATTAAGCTTCAACATCTGAAATGGAGTCGAATTCTGGGGAATATATTAACAATTCCACATAACAAAAACCCCAGAAAATCTTGCCCATAAAACCAGAGGATAATAATCAGGAAATTTTCTATACCTCAGAAATCTAGAGATAACTTTCTATCCACTGATTTTTAAACTATCACAGGCTGAGAGTTGTCTAAATGATTTGAACAGGAACACATACAACTGAAGTATCAGCTGAACGGTGATTGCACTGTATTACAATTTAAATTACTGCAAGTACGTATCATTCACATTTGCCATAGGAAACTCTTTCAGCTAATTAAAATGAAAAGGAATCAAAGACTGAACTGAGCCTATCCTCAAACAAAATGATAAGTCAAAATTAAAGTATATATCACAAAAAATTCTGAAATATATTACTTTGGGTGATTGAAAGTGGTTTTAAAAATAATTTTATAATGTTTAATCTGAATTTCAAAGTAGGAAGTTCCCAAATGAAAATTCAGAACTTTTTCAGCCACATATGCTGCAACACTGTATGTCTAATATTCTATCTGTTAAAGAATATGTTTTTTGAAAAAGTACTGCTAAGCTCCAAATATATAGATCTTCATCTAGTACTCCATCTAAAGGACAACATAATACTACCTAAAGCGTACTGGATTTTGTACAAAATACAATCTCTACGAGACAGGGGTTTTTTTGTTTGTAAAGAAACACTGTTCAACAGAATTTCTAAATTTTTTGGAGTATTTTCTCCCTTCATCTTTTCTGAAATAGTTTAGGTTTCTTCCTGTGCCTCCCTGGATGTATTCTGCACTGCCTCGTCAATAGGCCAAGGTCCTTCATGGAAAATCCTGCCCCAGTCAGGCATAGTGTGGGTGGTTGAAGGGAGCGATTTGAGGAACTTTCTTGCCTCATGCCCTTTCCACTAAGCTATCTGGCCTCAAAATGCAGCCAGGTGCCCTGTAAATATACTTATTTCCTCCCAGCCTGACCCTGTGGCTGCAGTCGCTTCCTGCATACCTCTGGCCTTGGACACTCCTCTCAAGGCTTCCTTCACCTTTTTTGGTCCTCACAAAACTCCTTGGCCTGCCTGTACTAGGGATGACAGAACAGAGAAGGGAACACCCTGTGGTTGTATTATGCATGGACTTTGAAGGAGCTGGAAATTCAGGACACAGGGCTTTTAAAGGCACCTGTGCCATGTCTGGGAGGAGGAACACTGACCCCTCCTCATGAAAGCCAGTGCTAGATGTAGAACAAATGCAGCATATGGGTATTTTTGAACAGATAATTCCTACCTATAATTGCCTACCTATATTTGGAAACATATAGGTATATATGCATGTATGCAGATATTTAATACTCCATCTTTCCTGTTGGCTACTTTGGTTCAATCTGCCTTTTGCCTGACAATCTCTGTAGCACGTTCTGTTTTCAGTCTTACTTAAACTACTTTTCTTTTGCTGAGCACACGTTATCCTCCTTAAATCCTTTCTTCTTTAGGCTCCTCTCCTCAAACCATTCTTCCTGCTTTCAGATTTAAAGCCCGCATCAGCTTACTCTTGAAACGTTATGCTGATATTTGTCTTCTGTTAAGTTACACGTGAATTTTGTTGTAAAGTTGCTCAGTTAATATATGCAAAGCACTTTTGTGCGCTGTTCAATCTGCTTGAATCCTAAAGGGATATGGCACGCCAGTTTCCAAAGCCAGTACACACAGGAAACCTGATATTAACCTGCAACCACCTTGTATTCTATAACTTAAAAGACATAGAATATAACTTTAAGGCACTGTGCATAATAAATGTGAAGAATCAATCTACATGGCTGGTAGCTTTAGAGACACTATACTTGTGATATGTGTGAAGTGGCTGGGATCACTGAAATATTACCAAGTTGCTCCCAATACACCTTTTAAAGGAAACAGACTTGTTCCTTGTATAGTGATTAATTCTTTATACTTCTCTTGACATCTTCTTTTAAATACTTATGTCTGTGCACTGTCAATGATTTTATGTTGTTCAAAGGGGAAGTACCTGACTTATGAATAGCTATACTGAAACCCTGTTTTGGGATTTGAAGTGAGTTGTGAGACATGCATGGACCTTCCTGTGCATTGCAGTATTTAAAGCATTTGTAATGCTTGTGCAAAATTTAAGTGAGGTGATTCACCGCTTAGCTGAATACTCAGGATAAAATTAAGTACCTAAGCTCACCATGTTGTCTAGGAGGAGAGTAAGCACTTCAGAATGGCTTTCTCAGTGATCTGTTGGGTGGGAAGCTGATAAAGCTGAATTAAATGCAAGAAGGGTGAGGGTTCAGTTGCTTTCCTGGGTGCAGAATGCAAGAATCGAAGTAATCTCTCACTATGGATGCTTTTCTCCACTCAGGATCCTGGGCAGCCAATGCTATCCTTGTGCATGGTACAAACCCCCTGTTTTCCTGGGTTGTTTTTTTTTGACAGCACCCGGGGAAGAAGCCTGGTTTAGATGGAAGACATGAACTTCAGGCACAAGTATATAATGGGTTTATTCAGCTGGTGAAAATCTAAAATACTTGTCATAGTCCAGTGGTCTGGCTAAGTATGAGTAAGAAAGGATCATTATGTGTTTTATTAGTGGAGCTGTTTTGCAAGAGGAATTAAGAAAACCTCACCTCAAAATACCTAATAATCCAGTGGTTTAAACACTTCATGAGGCTGTCAGACACTCAACCCATATCCCTGCATCATGTTCATGACTTACTTCCTCCCTCATGACACACTTCCTCCTATATTTTCGTCTACTCTACAACTACACTGTTTTACATCTGCTCTTTAAAAGTACAGGTCTCTGTTCATCACTGCTCTTCCAGTTCCTTGGGAATCCAGAGGCTGACTTCAGAGCTGTTAAGATTTCCTTAAATTTAGGATCACTGCTAGGTAGCTTTGGTCTTACAAAAGAATCTCACTGGGTAAATAAAGGTACAGAATTAAGCAACAAACATGTAGATGAAAAGGCAATAATCAGACTAGGGACCGCAGCTCTGATAGCTAAAGTGTGTGTGATTCCTTTTGAAAATATTTGTAAGCACCTATGACTTCCCAGTCAGGGGAAGATAAAAGAAACAAATTGTGTGTTTTCTTATGCACGTTCCCTTTCCTTGACCTTGCTGACACTAATGGAAAGGGGCAAGCTGGTTTTCAAATTCATTATCTCCTTCATCTTTGGCCTACAGAGAAATGTCTCCAGTAAAGGAACAACCCTTGTGTTTGCCGATTTTGGCATTTCTGTCATTCCTATTTGCAATTTGTTAAAACTCATCCAAATATACATTTTACATTATAGTAAATTTTTAACATGTGAAACAAAGCATTAGAGGGAAAAGTGTGCTTCATTATTAAATCCTCAAAGGCTTTCCAGTTGCTTTTTGTGTTTTCATAACAAGATAAAGCTCTTTAAAAAGTGCCAGGGAAGTTAGGCAATTTAAACAAATGCATTTTAATCTGCATAGTGTTTGATTTCCCAGCAGTAGCTTTCCTTTGGAATGTTCATAGTTTTAATATAATATTTGTGTCTGAACAGTGACAAGATCATTTCCCTTCTCCTCTCTTTGCCTTGCCTTGTCTCCTGTCTTGGTTTAACCCTAGTCAGCCACTAAGCACCACGCAATGAGAGAAGTCGTTTCTTCTCTCATTGAATCTAATGACAAGTAGTTTCCCGGCTTCAGTGTGATCAGAACTTGTTTCCTACATTTAAATAGAATATGGAAATACACAAAGCACTTACAGTGCTGGAAAAAAAATGGCTTGGTGCCCCAAATATACCTGTTTTACATTTCCATGAATGGTTGCTCTATCAGTTCCAGAAATAATACAGAATTATTTTAGTCCTGAAGAGGAGGACAGATACAAAGTCAGAGATGTCACGCCGGTTGAAAGGATGCTGTGGAGGTCATCTTTGTCTGAGCTTCAATGACAGGAAAAAGTTGGTAAGATTATAGCATCCTTAGTCCCAATGTCCAGAAACAAGACCATAGCAGATGTTTATATTCTGGGTCTTGAGCTGTGTGCAAACCTCAGTGGTTTGCTTGCTGTTGGGATGGGGGATTCAACTTTTTCAAAGGAAAACTACATATATTACAAAGTATATTTATGACAGTCAGTTTATAAAAATGTATGAAAACCACTTTTTTTTTTTTTTTTTTTTTTTTAACTGCTGCCTGATTCTTCCTTCTATTCCTCCTGCCAGCTTTCCAGTTAAATATGTATTTGAAGATAAAGAACACTTTGGCCCTGAGTTACACCATCTTTGGTATAAGCTGAACTAAAAGGTAGAATTTCAGGAATGCTGTTAAATGCAAAAGCTGTGTCAAGCCTGCAAGGTTCTTCCCTGGAATAAGATAAAAATTGGCAGCATTCATGTCACTCTGGAGAATCACTGTCTGGCAGAATATTACTCCAGCCCAAGGATGCTGCATAACCTGCTTCAGAGAAAACTTGTTTTTCCAAACCTGTTTGGCTGACTGGTGATGATTTCTATTCTAAAGATATGCAAGTCTTTTACATAGTATGAAACAGAGGCAGGATCCTTCCATCCATTTGATTTCAGAGCACAACTGCTGTCTGCTTCAGCTCCATCTTTATGCAGAGAAATTTTTCTCCTCTTGTTGATCCATGAAGTAAATTTTGCATTTCAGAAAGGGAACAGCACAAAGGCCACCCTCAAGAAGGAAACATAACAAGTGCAGAAGTCAGGGATTTTTTTTCTTTTCTAAATCTGGATGAATTTTTTAGGAGAAATCACGTAAATGTGTAGAGATTAGTGCAGTGAAAACAAGACCACTTTTAATATTGGAGGAAATGAATGAGAGAAAACCTTGCTATCGGCCAAGGAACTTTTTACATGCTGATGAATTAAAAACATTGTTTCTTTACAAAAATATTGTATCTTTAACAATAGCTCAAGCTATTCTGTCAAGTTGCAAGAAGAATAAGATGACTCAGATAAAAATGAATTTTAAAGTGAGTCAGATGCCACAATAGAGATGATTCAGAAAATAGTACTTCCTCAGACAAGCCTTCCAGTAAGCAAAAGGTTATTAAGTATTTTATTACACATGGCCAAGTGTATTGAGAGTGGCTTTCAGTCCTTGTCAGCCATGTGTCATGTTCTAGAAAAGAAATACAAAGACTGTCAAAGTACACTTTTGAATATAAATATTAATAAGATATATGCAATTAAATTTAATTTTGTACATTTTTATGTTAAAAAATGACCTTTTCCTCAAATTTGGAAATAAGTTTGCAGATAACAAAATGGTCTTGGCATTAGTACAACATGAATAGTATCCCTATTCAATTAAGTATTTTTCTAAAGAATTGTGTGATAATATACAATCCTGTTGCTCACACTTAAAAACACTTTTAAAATGCTTTAATATATGAAATTAATATATTCTGTAAATTATTCTATGATACTATCTTTCATTGATAGATGCTTCAACAGCATCTGTTTTACACACTTCTCTGGCCACATGGTCTTTATTTGTGTATCTTTGTGATAGCTATGGCTTTGAACAAGTAAAAGGTTCTTGTGGCCTGGATTGTAAAAGCAGCATGTTAGGATCTACATGCCTTTTGGACTAGATTCTTGAAAGATAATGTGTTCTTTCTTCATGGCAATATGAACTTCTGTAAGGATTACCAAATCTATGTCATTTACATGACATTTCAAACATAAACCTTTCTTAGAGATCTTTGAAGGGAGAAAGTAAAAAATGAAATGGTAGTTTCTTTTACTTGTTGGTCAAGCAGAACACAAGTGCTCCAGTGTGAAAAATTACACTCATGTTGTCTTATCTATTTTTGTATTTTTCAGTTTACAGCCCTCTGTATTTTCTAAATATGTAGGATATTTTGGTCCCTGTTCTGATATAAAATATCTGGTTGAGGAGAATACATGAAGAGATCTTATTTTTACACTCCATTATATAACAGTTTCAGTTTCAAGGGAACACTATGTTCTTCTGATAATAATTTCTCAAACAACGCAGCATGTTTAAGATGTTCAAAGTGAAATTACTTAAATTTGTTTTGCTATCTTTGGAAAAACTGCCTTTTGTTACTGGAAGGCTGAAAAATTAAATTGTGAATCAATAAAATGAAAAACAATAGATGTAAGTAATATCACATACTGCAAATTTTAATCTGACAAATGTCAGATTAAATGATCATGTTTATTCGGAGAATGGAATGCTACTGCATATGGCCTCATTTTTCTAGAAAACTTACACATGTGCTTATCTGTAAGTTACCCCTCTGGGTTTATCAAATCCCATCTGTGTACACAGCAAACATTTATCCTACTG
Organism: Fulmarus glacialis; assembly: GCF_000690835.1. Lineage (NCBI taxonomy): Eukaryota > Metazoa > Chordata > Aves > Procellariiformes > Procellariidae > Fulmarus > Fulmarus glacialis. The sequence goes on along the minus strand of NW_009233832.1, from coordinate 2,396 downwards.
AAAGGCAGGGTTGTGTTTTTATGCTGTTTCATTTTTTAATGCATCAAGACTTGCAAGGAGGAAAACATAACTGGGATGACTGTTTCCACACCGAAGTTCTTCTGCATGGCCTCTGTTTCTCAACTTCTCTGAATTTACTTCAATTACAGTGCTTCTTGCATGTGTGCAGAAATATTTATATTTTGAAAAGCTGTCTGTATGATGACAAGTTGGACAGCACCAGCAGGAGAGTTCTGAGCTATATGTACATAAGCAAATTATGTGGTTCAGTCAGGATGGATTTATATACTGTAATAGTTGGTGCTGAGAGCCTGATGCCCACACTATTATCATTTCTGAGAGTATACTTCAGGCTGGCTTTAGTGCGGTCTTATGGGCTGAATAACTGATAACAGTCAGAGTGCATTAGGCATCCTGGATTGCATTTTCCAGTTCAATTTCATCCATAAGGAATCCAGCTGATGCACTCTCTGAATGCTGCACAATGTGAACAGCATTTAAGTGGATTCAACTTGAAGATTCACTTCTGGAGTGCACTTCTGATTTGAACTAGGAAAAATTAATAATGTAAATGCAAAGAGCCCTGATTTTAGAAAGTTGTGACATTCCTAAGGCAAAGGACACCAGTTTAAAATCACTGCCCTGAATCACAGTATAAAGAATATTTAAAACCTGGTTACCTACAACTTTGAGGTGAACTATTGTTCATTCTAAGATAGGGTTGTATGGGACATAGCTTGTCAAAAAAGTAAATAACAAAACAGATATACTGCAAACAGCAATTTTATCATGCTTATTTCTGACTTGCATGGGGAAAGTTTTCAATGCCTAGGAAAAATATGTTCCTAGGAAGCTCAGATTTTGGGGTTTTTGGAGGGTTTTTTGTTTTGCTTTTTTTTTTAAGAACTTTCCAAATACTACAGACACACTGAACTTTCAGTTCTTAAATTTTAGACCCAATAAAGGTAGAAAACCAGCAGCATTATTAGAATTCTCTTGTGGGCAGCACCATGTTCTGTTCATCAATCTGCTATGCCCATTTTCTTAGCCCTCACTGGGAAATTAAATAATCCTGACTGACAACTGACACATTAATTGCCTTTGAGGGAGCACACCTTTAAAATGCAGTAATTTAAAGTCTTCTGCTTTGGTGGAAGAACCAATTTGCAGCATCATCAGTCAGGGTTTTGACATGTAACTTTGCACTTGCCATTTTGTTAATAAAGAATCACACTTGAATCCTGAGAGAGTGTTTCCCTAAAGAGAAACTTAGATGTCTTTGTGAAATTAAGATGACTTTGATAGGGACATGTAATGAATGTTTAAATGAGTTATTAACCTTTCATGACTTCAGTGAGTGTTACTGCAAGACAATTCATCATTATATTGTCATAAACTGCAAAAAGGTGAATATCACAGTAAGATTCATTTCTTTAAAAGTTTATTTCTTGCTAGTTTTGTGCATAACAAAACCAGGTTCTTGTGTACCCAATGTTTAATAAGCTGCATGAAATGAGAATATGTTGATAATAACTTTGAATATATGTAAGTAAACACATGGGAAATTAAAAAAATATTCCTCTAGCAATTAATATTTTCAAATATTTAATTCAGTTCATATTTTCACATGCATGTTGTTTATTAAGTATAGTTATATCATGTTCCTTTCCATCAAAGATAGTCTATGTATGTATATCAGTTTATCAGAAAACAACTTTCCTTTTTCCTGCCCTATGAAAAATATCAATGAAATGGAAAATTTTAGAAATTCTAAAATTCAAAATGGTCATATTCAAATACATGTTCACATTCTGAGGGGGAGTGCATTTTCAACACCTCAAGCTTCTATTTTTTTAGATGGGTTAGGTGCATTCAAAAGTCACTTTTCAGGATAAAAACTTTTTTTTTAATTGATTTTTTTTGTGGATTTTGTTTGTTTGTTTTCATAAGCCTAGTTTCCCTGACAAGGTAGTTTTGATGGATTTTCTTTTTACCTTCCTGTTTAAAAAATGGTTTGATTACCTTACGGCTTGGAAAATGGACAAAACTATCGTGTAAATTCTTTTCAGGAAGTACAGTCTTTCATGAAGAAAAAATCCACACTTACCAATAACTTTGTTTTCAGTGCAGCTTTTAAGTCTATTTAGAATAGGAGCTAATAGGAGGCAGATGGTTATTCTTTAATAGTTTGTAAAGCATGTCATGTCTTTGGATCCTCCGTTGACATATCTGCAGTTCTATTAAATCAGGTATGTTCTTCTTTATAAAGGAACAATTATATCTCACAACAGTAAGAATGCCTGTTTCTGGGGCAAGTTATACACCTTCTTTAATTCTCTTTACGTAGGTGGAAAAATGTCTTGAGTCAATAGTTTCTTTTAATGACTAAAAAGGAA